>NC_057797.1:127662128-127954028 GCF_018294505.1 Triticum aestivum
CCCCTGTTGACCGGCTGCTACCCTCGTATGCTGCTGCCCACGAACCTCCGCCGCGGCCCCGCGCTCTCTCTTGCACCCGCCCACACCGGCCACCGCTCGCCTGGCCTCGCCCCCTCGGCCCGCATCGCCATCTCCGGCCTCCCCGTGACGCCCAGGCCGCGCCCGCATGCTCACGGGGCTTCGCCCCAGCAACCGCGCCCGTTAGCGCTAACCCAGCACCCGCAAGGCCCCCAGGGCCAATGACAAGTGGGCCCATGCCCAGAACGAAAAAAAAGGAATTTAATAAATAAATTAATAAATACTAATTAAAATATTAATTAATTAAAGAATTAATTAGTTAAATTAATCCTGATTAGATTAATCTAATCACTTAGTTTAGTTAATTAATCTGTTAGGTTAGTTAATAATCAAACAATGACAGTGGGGCCCACCCCCTAATTAATTATGATTAGTTTAATTAATCTGTTAATTAAAATGTGTCACTTACCAGTGGGACCCACTGGTCAGGTTGACCAGTCAACTCTATTGACTGCTGACGTCAGCATGACATCATGCTGATGTCATTAATCTATTTTCGAATTTAATTTAAATAATTAATTAAATTTCAGAAATTATTAAAATCTTTAGAAAATCATATCTTTTAATCTGTGGATTAAAACACTTTCTACATGAAAGTTGCTCAGAACGACTTGACGATTCCGGATACGCAACCCGTTCATCCGCCACACCTCCCTAACCTATCGAACTCGTAACTTTCCCCCTCCGGCTCCTCTGCCCGAGAATGTGAAACACCGGGGATACTTTCTCGGATGTTTTCCCCCTTCACCGGTACCACCTCGTACCGCGTTAGGGCACACCTAGCACCCCGCTTTGTCATGTCATGCATCGTCATGCATTTGTTTGCATTATATTTATTGTTTCTTCCCCCTCTTCTCTTGCTAGACACCGAGACCGACGCCGCTGCTACCCAGTACGACTACGGTGTTGACGACCCCTCTCTCTTGCCGGAGCAACCAGGCAAGCCCCCCCCCTTTGATCACCAGATATGGCCTACTCTCCTCTATACTGCTTGCATTAGAGTAGTGTAGCATGTTACTATTTTCGTTATTCCTATCCTGATGCATAGCCTGTCCTTGCTACTACTGTTGATACCTTTACCTGCAATCCTACTTGCTTAGTATAGGATGCTAGTATTTCCATCTGTGGCCCTACATTCTTGTCCATCTGCTGTGCTATACTATCAGGTCGTGATCACTCGGGAGGTGATCGCGGGTTTATACTATGTACTTTATACTTGATACATGTGGTGATTAAAGACGGGTCGGCTCGTAGGAGCACCCGCGAGTGGATCTTTGAGGCGGAGCGACAGGGCAGGTTCAGACCACCTAGGAGAGAGGTGGGCCTGGCCCTGGTCAGCGTTCGCGGATACTTAACACGCTAAACGAGATCTGGGTATTTGATCCGAGTCTGGCCATCTGGCTTATATGCACTAACCATCTACGCGGGAGTAGTTATGGGTATCCCGACGTCGTGGTATCAGCCGAAGCCTTCGTGACGTCAGCAACTGAGCGGCGCGTGCCGGATTGGAACGTAAGCCTACTCTTGTATTAAGGGGGCTAGTTCTGCTTCCGGCCGCGTTCGCAACGTGCAGGTGTGCTAAGGGCGATGGGCCCAGACCCCTGTGCGCTTAGGTTTAGACCGGCGTGCTGACCTCTCTGTTGTGCCTAGGTGGGGCTGCGACGTGTTGATCTTTCACGGCCGGGCATGACCCCGAAAAGTGTGTCCGTCCAAATGGGATCAAGCGTGTTGGGGTATGTGGTGCACCCCTGCAGGGAAGTTAATCTATTCGAATAGTCGTGATCTTCGGTAACAGGACGACTTGGAGTTGTACCTTGACCTTATGACAACTAGAACTGGATACTTAATAAAACACACCCTTCCAAGTGCCAGATACAACCGGTAATCGCTCTCTCACAGGGCGACGAGGGGAGGATCATCGGTTAGGATTATGCTACACGATGCTACTTGGTGAACTTACCATCTACTCTCTTCTCATGCTGCAAGATGGAGGTTGCCAGAAGCGTAGTCTTCAACAGGATTAGTTATCCCCCTCTTATTCTGGCATTCTGCAGTTCAGTCCACATATGATACCCTTATTCCATTTGATACCCATGCATATGTAGTGTAGCTTCTTGCTTGCGAGTACTTTGGATGAGTACTCACGGTTGCTTTCTCCCTCTTTTCCCCTATCCCTTCTACCTGGTTGTCGCAACCAGATGTTGGAGCCCAGGATCCAGACGCCACCGTCGACGACGACTCCTACTACACCGGAGGTGCCTACTACTACGTGCTGCCCGCTGACGACGACCAGGAGTAGTTAGGAGGATCCCAGGCAGGAGGCCTGCGCCTCTTTCGATCCGTATCCCAGTTTGTGCTAGCCTTCTTAAGGCAGACTTGTTTAACTTATGTCTGTACTCAGATATTGTTGCTTCCGCTGACTCGTCTATGATCGAGTTCTTGTATTCGAGCCCTCGAGGCCCCTGGCTTGTAATATGATGCTTGTATGACTTATTTTATTTGTAGAGTTGTGTTGTGATATCTTCCCGTGAGTCCTTGATCTTGATCGTACACATTTGCGTGCATGATTAGTGTACGGTCAAATCGGGGGCATCACATCTGCACCTCCACCGAAGAAATTCAAGAACGTCAAGGTTCCTTCTCTGGTGGCCAGCTCATATTCTTCATCATGCAACACTGATGAACATGAAGATTTGGACGACACTGCGACAGGCCCTACATCAACCAACGATCCCAACAACGCTGGCGCTCCTTCATCAACATGATTATCTTCAGGGGCGTTAGTCCTCATTTTTGATCCTTTTGGTCATTCTATGACAAAGGGGGAGAAATATGAGTTAGTCTTCAAGCGGGTCTACTATATGGGCGTTTTTTGCTAAGTTACAACTCTCGTTCTTCTGAAACTTTATTGGATCGAGTGGTAATCTTAAACCCAATGGTGCTCTGATACTTTTGATGCACTATGCTCTGATACTCTTGATGCACTATTCTGCATGCTTATTCCTTGTTAATATTATTGCACGCATGCTGAATTTCATCAGGCACCATATTTCATCATGCATTTCAAATTCTTCATATTATATGTTAAATGCGTGTATGAATTACAAGATATAGGGGGAGATCTCCATGATTCAACTCTTCAAGTGTGCATTGCTTCAAAAGCAAATTCCTCACTATGCACACCTTCAGGGGGAGTTCTTCTATATCTTGCAATCAAATTCCTCAGTATCAGTATTTACACTTCATATGTTTTTCCCCATTGAAAACTTAACCTATATTGTCATCAATCACCGAAAAGGGGGAGATTGTAAGTGCATCTAGTGCCCCTTAGTGATTTTGGTGTATTGAAGACTTATAGGTTAAGGGACTAATGCGTGTGTGAGTGTACACAGGTCTATAAGTCTATGAGGAGTTTGATATTTACAGGAAAAGTCGACCCCTAAAAATGAATATCTTCGACTGAAGATTTTGGTATTTCTGAAGACTTTCATGAAGACTTTGAAAGTGAAGAAATTGGTGTGTCCGTGAAGACTTGATATTCATGCGAGGAATATGAAGCTTGAAGACTTTCGTTTTCATAGTTTTGTTTTTCTCTTTCTTGAGTCATAGGAAACACCGTACTGTTAAAGGGGGTCGAGGAAATACTAAGGAAAAAATTCCATGTGATGCTCAACTCAAAATCCTACACCTACCAATCCCTTCGAGTGAAGCCATTGGAAATACCATACAGTTCAGTCAATTTCTTTAGTGACAGAGATGAAGTTCTTCTGGCCTTTGAGGAATTTGTCCTGACTGAGGAGTTACGAATTCGCCAGTGCGGATTGCCTACACAGTGAGGAACATGATAGCCCTGAGCATTTTGCTACTCAAAATTCCGACCGTTGCTGTGCTATGCGCTAGCTGTTCCAAAATATCTATCCACCTAACGGTCATATCATTGAAGGGCATTTATGTCTTATCATGTCGGGCTGCTCCCTAGGCTATAAATAGCTGCCCCCTACAACCACTAGCTGGTTGGCTGCTCCGAGAGAAACTGACACTTGTCATTTGAGAGCAACCCATCCTCCGAGGACTTTGAGCGAAAATCATCAAGTGAGGAAAAACCAAAAACCCAAAACCCAAACACCTACAAATCCCAAGTGATTGAGCATCACTGAAGAGATTGATCCTGAGTGGATCCGACGCTTTTTACCTTTGAAGACTGTGCTTCTTCCAGACGGTTAGGCGTCATGGTCTAGAGCATCCAAGAGGAATTGTGGATCACCGAGTGACCAAGTTTGTGAAGGTTTGGAAGTCGCCTGAAGACTTACCACGAGTTATTGGACGAGGTCTGTGTGACCTTAGTTCAAGGAGAATACGGTGAGGACTAGGTGTCTTGGACTAAGTGTCCTTGACTGGGTGTCCGGGACTGTGTGTCCTCGAGGTTAAATACTCGGCCGCTCCAACCAGACATACAACTGAGACAGCAGTTGGGACTGGTCTACCAAATCATTGTCTTCACCGAGCTTACTGGTTCTATTTCCTCAACTCTTTCATTTCCCCATAACTGTGTTGTATGTTTGTTCATATCTGTGTTTGAAGACTTTGACTGAAGACTTTCCCAATTTCCTCAGTTCAATTTATTCAGTCTATTTGTCTTCATCATGTGTTATCCTGTGATTACGCTTCCTGTACTCTGTGCCTGTCTTCATTTCATCATGATGACTATGGTTGTATTCTGTTGTGTTTACTTTTGAGTACTTATTCCGCTGCTAGTAGTTCTTCGCTAAGGAATTTCCTCACCGGCAAATTCCTCAGTGAAGAATTTCGTAAAAATCTCCTATTCACCCCCCTCTAGTCGATATAACGCACTTTCAATTGGTATCAGAGCAAGGTACTCCCTTGTTCTGTGTGATTTTGGTTTAACCGCCTGGAGTTTTAGTTATGTCGACCGCAGGTATGATCAAGGTCTCTGCTGGGTGTCCTACCTTTGATGGGACAGACTACCCCTGCTGGAAGAATAAGATGCGAATGCATCTTGAAGCAATTGATAACAATCTCTGGTATGTTGAGGAAAATGGTGTTCCCTCGGTCACACCTTCTCTGAATGTTGCCGATGTGAAGAGATTCAAGCAACTCGACCCTCAAGCGAAGAATATCATATGTGGCCATCTGAGCAAAGGACAGTATGGCAGAGTGAGTGCTTTGGAAACAGCGAAGATTATCTGGGACAGGTTGTCCAAAGTGAATGAAGGAGTCTCAAATCAGCGTGACTCTCGAGTTGATGTTCTTCGCAATCTCTTCAACCGCTTCAAAAGACTCGACAATGAAAATGTTCAACAAACCTTCTATTGCCTCACTGACATCTCAAATGAGCTTCAAGGACTTGGTGCCACTGACATCACCGACCATGAGGTAGTGAAGAAATTGCTGAGATCGCTTGATTCCTCATTTGACACTCTGGCATTGATGATACAAGAACATGCTGATTACAAGTCACTTGATCTCGTTGATATTCTCGAGAGGCTAAATACTCATGAGTTCCAACTTGCTGAAAAGAGAGATCTCTATGGTTCAAGCTATGGCAGAACACATGCACTGAAGGCCAAGGCAGTATCTGAGTCCGAAGATGAAGACTCTGGTAGCAGCCTTGGTGATCCTGAAGAACTGAGCCATGATCTGGCTCTGCTCGTGAAGAAGTTCCAAAAGTTCTCAAGATGTGGTCGCCTTGGAAGATCCTCAAGGAGCAATGATTCCTCATCCAGTGACTACAAGAGGCTCTATCACAAGTGCAAGAAACCTGGACATTTCATTCAAGATTGTCCTCAGTGGGAAAAGGAATCAAAGAAGAAGAAATACAAGGATTACAGTTCTGATGATGCAAAGAAAAAGAAGAAATCCACAAAATCCTCATCATCAAAATCCTCAAAGCCTTCATATCACAAGAAGAGCAGCTCCAAGAAGGCCAGGGCATTCATTGGCAAGGAAATGGACTCTAAGGCTGAATCTGAAGAAAATGAGGAAGAGGAGTCATCTGAGGAGTCCGAATCTGGAGTGGCAAGCCTAGCTCTCGCTACTACATTCGTCGGCAAGTCTATCTTCAACACTGAAGAAAATGACCTCACTAACAAGGCTGACGAAGGCGATGATGACTACGCTCCCACCTATTGCTTCATGGCAAAGGGTGCCAAGGTACTCAAATATACCTCCTCTGAATCAAGTGAGAATGAATCTGATGAAAACCTTAAGCCCAGCTATTCTAAACTTGCTAAGATTGCTATAAAACAACAAAGGGCTTTAAAAAAGGTTCAAACAGGCTAAATAAAAGTGATGATATGTTGGGTGAAGAAATGGATCGCACTGAAACTTTGACTGAAAATCTTCAGAGACTTCAGTCCAAGCTTGACAAACTTCAAAGTCATCATAACACTCTCTTATCGGATCATGAGAAGCTTTCTTATGAATTTCTTCAAAGAAAGCAAGACCTTGAGAAGCTAAGAGTGAGTTATGAAGATCTTCGGAAGGAGCGCGATTCATTGCTTGCTCAACAAATCAGCGCATCTCAGGAAGAATTTGTTCCTCCATGCTTGAAGTGCATTGAACGTGAATCTGCTAATTCTTCACCTGAATGTTCAAATGCTGCTAATGTTTCAAATTCTTCACATGCCTCTGCTATCACTAATTCCTCATCTGAGGACATTGCTAGTATCACTGACGATGCAGGGCTGAAGGAATTGTACACGACAGGCATGTACAAAAGCCTCAAAGGGCATCAGGCTCTTTGTGATGTGCTTAAAAAGCATATCCTCGACAGGAACCCTAGGAAAGAGGGTATCGCCTTCGAGAGGAAACTCAATGCTGATGGTACATATTGGAAGCCTGAGCAGTACCCCAAAACTACATGGGTTGCTGCAAAGGGACCTCCAGTTGATCCATCTAACTTATCTGGATTTGCATGTGAATCTCCTCATTCTGATGATGAGTCATTTGACTCCAACTATAAGCTATTCAAAAATCAGAATGGTGAAGTATTTGCTAGATATGTTGGCACTAACTGCAGGAACGGCTCCCCTATGCAGAAAATCTGGGTTACCAAAAGATGTCTTAAAAATCTTCAGGTGAATGTCATCATGACACCACCTGTGAAGAATAGGAACCCCAGATCAAATTCTTCATATGGACCAAATTCCTCATATGGATCAAAGTCCTCACATGAACATCATCATGCTAACCCGTATGTTTCGCAGGGAAGATCTAAGGATTATGGATATGTGCATTATTCTTCAAATCATTATGTCCATAAGTCCTCGAAGAATTTCTCTGCTTACTCATATGCTTACTCTAACCCATCTTATGTGAAACGAAATGGATTGGCTTCTATGCCATCCTTCTCGTATGGAGCTCGCAGAATGATGAACTCTTTGCCACCCCTTCAGATGTGGGTGGTGAAGAAAAAGAACTAATCTCTTCTGTAGGGTCAGGTCTCCAGACGCACGTAATCGTCTGAAGAATTTGCTGGAGACCTGAGCATGCCTGATAGGACGCAGGCTAATCATGAAGAAATGAACTTTCATTTCTCACATCCTCATATTGCTTTATCAGTTCTCTTACTTGATGAAATTGATCTGATGAATTGATGTCATATTCTTCACTGATGAAGTATATGAGTTTGTAAGCTGCACTAATTCATCTACAGGATGATCAACCCAAAGCCACTGAGTGGGTCCTTGATAGTGGATGTACAAACCACATGACTGGTGACAAGAATCTATTGATGGATGCTCCATTATCTCTGTCGCATCTGAAGCATATCATCTTTGTTGACAAAGGCAAAAGTCGGGTATTGGGTCTAGGTAAGGTTGCGATTACAAAGGATCGACACATGGACAAAGTCATGCTTGTTGAGTCCTTAGGATACAACCTTATGTCTGTCTCAATGCTTTGTGATCTTGACATGGTTGTTGTCTTTGGCAAGTATCGTTGTGTTGTGGTTATGGAAGCTGACAACTCCAAAGTCTTCGAAGGCTTTAGAAGAGGAGACCTGCATATTGTTGATTTCTCTACAGGACCACAACCAACCGTGTGCTTACTTGCAAAAGCTTCAGAAGGCTGGCTCTGGCATCGACGACTTGGTCATGCAGGCATGAGGAATTTGCACACGCTTGCGAAGAAGAAGCATGTCATTGGCATCGAGAATGTCAAATTCCTCAAGGATCACTTATGCGGAGCCTGTGAAGCTGGGAAGATGACCAAGGCCAAGCATCCAGCGAAGACTATCATGACCACCACTCGCCCATTTGAATTGCTTCACATGTATCTCTTTGGTCCTAATCATTATTCTGCTATCTCAAATGAAGCATCTCAATATGGCTTTGTTATTGTTGATGATTATTCTCGTTACACATGGGTACACCTTGTTACTTACAAACATGAAGTGCAGGAAGTCTTCAAACGATTTTCCTTGAGGGCTTCAACCAACTTTGGTGTGAAGATCAAGCACATCAGAAGTGACAATGGCACTGAGTTCAAGAATTCTGGTCTCGATGACTATCTTGATGAACTTGGTATCACTCATGAGTTATCTGCTCCTTACACTCCTCAGCAGAATGGCGTCGTGGAGTGCAAGAATAGGACTCTTGCTGAGATGGCTAGCACTATGCTTGATGAATACAAAACGCCTCGTCGTTTCTGGACTGAGGCAATTGATATTGCGTGCCACATCATCAACAAAGTATATCTTCACAAATTCTTCAAAAAGACTGCCTATGAACTCCTCACTGATAAGAAACCCAATGTAAGTTATTTCAAAGTCTTCGATGCTAAATGTTGGATTAGAGATCCTCATCACAACTCAAAAATTGCACCGAAAGCACATGAAGGTTTTATGCTTGGTTACGGAAAGGACTCGCACACCTACAGAGTCTTCAACAATGTTCTTCACAAAGTTGTTGAAACTGTAGATGTGTGGTTTGATGAAACTAATGGCTCGCAAAGAGAGCACCTACCTACTGTGATAGATGAACCAGCACCTGAGGAAACTATCAAGTTCAAGGCTACTGAGGATGTCATTCCTACTGAAGAATCTACTGAAGAATTCATTCCAGAACATGAAGAACGTCGAGCTAATGCACCTAAAGAAAATGCTGAAGAAAATGGTGCTGAAGAAAACGCTGATCAAATTCTTCAACGACAACCAGCTCATCCTTGCATTGCAAAAGAAGTGCAAGTTGAAAAGATCATCAATGACATCAAAGCGCCAGGTCCTCTCACACGCTCAAAAGCTTCACATTTGTCTAACTTTTGTGGGCAATATGCTTTTGTCTCTATTACAGAGCCCACTAAGGTAGATGAAGCATTTCTGGAGCCTGAGTGGATTCAGGCCATGCAAGAAGAATTACATCAGTTCGAGCTCAACAATGTCTGGGAACTGGTCAAACGTCTAGATCCTCGAAAGCACAATATCATCGGCACAAAGTGGATCTACCGCAACAAGCAAGATGAAAATGGTCTTGTGGTGAGGAATAAGGCACAACTTGTAGCTCAAGGCTACACACAGGTTGAAGGAATTGAATTTGATGAAATTTTTGCACCTGTTGCTAGACTTGAGGCTATTCGCATATTACTTGTATGCTAACCATCATGATATCACTCTATGTCAAATGGATGTGAAAAGTGCATTCCTCAATGGTAAGCTTGAGGAAGAAGTATATGTTGCTCAACCCCCAGGTTTTGAAGATCCAAAGAATCTTGACAAAGTCTTCAGACTCAACAAGGCCCTATATGGCCTCAAGCAGGCCCCACGGGCTTGGTATGATACTTTGAAGGAACTCTTCATGAAGAAAGGCTTCAAACCCGGTTCACTCGACCCTACTCTTTTCACTAAATCTTATGATGGTGAATTGTTTGTGTGCCAAGTATATGTTGATGATATTATCTTTGGTTGTACTGACCAACGTTATAGTGATGAATTTGCCTATATGATGAGTGAAGAATATCAAATGTCTAGTATGGGAGAGTTGAAATTCTTCTTAGGTCTTCAAATTCGTCAACAACACAATGGCATATTCATATCTCAGGAGAAATACCTCAAGGATGTACTGAAGAAATTCGGCATGCAAGATTGCTAAGGCGTCAAAATTCCTATGCCCACAAATGGCCATCTGTGCACTGATGAAAATGGTATTGACTTTGATCATAAGGTATACCGCTCCATGATAGGTTCCTTATTATACTTATGTGCATTTAGGCCCGATATAATGTGACACCCCAAAATTTTGACCTTCTTTTAATAAATTAAAATTTTGCCAGGAAATTAAAACTTTTATTTTCTGGGCTCCCTTTTTATTTTTGAACCTTTTTCTCCCTTGTTATTATGGAGTTTTTCCCCCAAAATGAAAACTTTTCAAATATGTTATTGGACTTGTTTAACCTCTCAAGAAAAACTCTTCTTTTATTAGTAGAACTAATTACATAATTAATTTGCTTGATCTTTATATTTTCTTGAAAAATGGTTTTCCAAGGTTATATGGCCATAATTGAACTACAACCATTTGATAAATTCACTTAAAGTTCCAACCAAAATTTGGAGATGTCATGTGATGTTTTTAAATCACTTTTATGCAAAAATATCTTTTATTCATGTAATATTTTGAGCTCTACACCCAATTTTCTTCTCTGGTCCAGAGTGCAATTTTGCACTACAACCCATTTAAATATTTCTTTCTAACCTCCAACAAAATTATGGGATGTTGGTAGTAGCTTATGATTCAACTTTATGCAAAAACCCAATGATGTTATTTGAAGTTTTTGAGTGAATCAACCTCATTTTCATTCTGTTCCAACAAGTCCAACGCATTTTTGGATTTTATTTCATTTATTCTATTCCCCAAAACAATTCTGTCAATTATTTTAAGCCTAGGTGATTTGCAAAGCAAGTACCTAATTTCCTTTGAGTTTTGCTCTCAAACCAACTCCTCTGGATAGTCCTTAGCACCCACAACCTAGAACCATCAAGATCCACTCTTCTTATTTTCAAAATTTTCAAGTTTCAGCCTCTGCAAGTTTGGACCAGATTTGTCAAATTTGGTGAAATTCATATCTTCTCTTCTCCAAAAATTCTACCAAAATTCAGGCAGCCTCCAGGTGCAATGAGAGACCACTCCACCAAGAATCAGCTCAAGGAAAAATCCCTAGAGGCCAGAATCATTCTATCGAACACTTGGTGTGCACTGTTTTTGTTCATGTTCAGTAAATTCAGAGTTTCAGTGTCGTTTCCCCGACACAACTTCAGTCACATGCCCATTGTGCATTTGGCTCGATGCTCACAGCCCCTCCCTCTTGTCCGGAGCTTCACACGCGCGCTTGGCGCCTTCCTGGCGTCGGTGGCGCCCTGGCCCGCCTGCGCCGGCGTGCTTTGCGGTGGCAGAACCACCGTAACGGCCAACAGGGGGCAACACCGTGGCAGAACGCCGTTCGGCGCCACCCAACCCTCCTGGTAGCTCCGCGTGGCCATCTCCTTGCCAGCGCACGCATGCAGCACCGTCGCTGTGGCCTGGCACGCGCAGAGCGCGTTCTTTGCCACCAACGGGCCATGCTGCCGTTCTGTCGAGGGCAGGTCGTAACCCTCCCTCCCGTGCTGAGTTGGACCCTGTAATGGCACCACTGCTCCACCTAGGCGATGCTCAAGCTCCTAAGCCGACCGTCCCGCCACAGCGCCGCCGTAATCACCCGCCGGACTTATCCGTTCACGGCAACCGCCTCGGGCCGGCTATAAATAGCACCCCCGAGCTTGCTCTCGCCCCCGCACAACTCCACCACCTCACTAGACCCCACCTAGCCACTGGGAGAGCCTCGAGGGGCCTTTCTTCTTCGACTCCGGCCATCTCCGTCCGCCTCGGGCTCCGGCAACATTCTCTTTGGTGAGAACTCCTCCGCCGCCCTGCTCTTGCCCGTAGCCCCGTACCACCTCCAGTAGGCTAACCCCCACTTCAATTTGAACACCGCAGCTCCCTCCGGCGAGATCCATGACTGCCCGAACCGCCGTCCGCCGGAGCAAGGGCCGCCGTCGACACAGTGCTCGCCGGCGACCACCACCACCACCCACCGACGCGGAAGGACACGATGAACACGAAGGTAACCCCCGATCACCCTACCTCGCCGTGGATCGCCGCCGGCGACCACCCCGGCTCTCAGGCACCGTCGAGCTCTGCCGCCTCTTTTGAAATTTCAAACCTGACGGGCGGGACCCGCGTGTCAGCCTCTCTGATCTTTTAAACGAACCCTTTTCTGAAAACATCTTCTGCCAAAATGTGTCTCCCCTCTGGGCCGGCGTACTCTCAATCGAAGCGTTTTCCGTTTTTATAAGTTAGCCCCTGGGAACTTTCTGTTTCATTACAGATGAGTCCCTAGATTAAAACTCTTATAACTTTTAAACATAAAATGATTTTTGATTGATTTTTTTTCTGTCCTATTTAAATTTTTGTCTAGTTTTTTATCATATTTATTTGAAAAATTTCAAACAATTTTTTTGTGCTGTTTTGAAATTGTGTGTTAATTCAAATTTATTGAAAATAGGATTTTGGAGAGAGGAAGAAAACTTTCACAAGTTTTGGAGAGCACCCCCACCTCTCCACACCTTGAAGGCAAGCATCTTGAACCCTGGCATAATATTTTTGATGTGTTGGTTGACACGTTTATAACACCACCTTATATCAGAGAACTTGTTATTTCATGTGATATGATCGTTTGCATGAATGCATATTAGTGATTTTCCTTGCTGTTGGAAATGAATATACTTGTGATGGTAATCATCCTCATGTGCCTTGCATGCATGCCGGAAAGAAATCCGGGAAAGCCTCTGCCTTGGGTAGGCATGAGCTTATCGCCGGTCCCCGTCGGGACGGTTATGTCCGGTATGGCATAGTAAGGTATAATGGGTGGTGATTTCGTCGGTTGAAATATATTTGATATACATGTCATGCAGGGAACTCATAAGCCTCCTGAGTCGGCCATAGATCGAGTCTTGTTTCGGTAACCCCCATACTTCTTTTGTACTGCCACTGGTCCCTACCGTAGGTGGGGTATGGTTCAGTAAGTTGTTAACCCTTGTCTTGGCACACACCGTATAGAGAGGCCATGGTGGAAGATACCGGTTGTAGCCGGTAGGCATGCCACCTGGTCCGGGGGCATGGGTGTATCCGGTTGGGACCGAGAGGGGGGCACCCCTTAGAGCGCGCGATAGAAATTTGATCCCATGCTACGCGAGGTTGTAGCCTCCCCACTTAGAATTTTGCTTAACAGGTGTCATGGGTGATTCCAGACACGAGTAAAGTTAAACTGGTGTGTGCAAGTCAGGCGTGTTTTTAACTAAAAGACCGTAGACGGAATTAGTTCCGATGAACTAAAGAAATCCGTTACTCGTGGGTAAAGAGTACACCCTCTACAGAGATATTAAACCTATTCGAATAGCCGTGTCCATGGTTAAGGATTACGGTCTGGGATGGGTCAAGTGTCGGTCTTAGTGTCGGTCTCCGGAGGAGAAACCACTAAACTCGAATATTGATGATGGCTTGTGATATATGATGGTTATGATTGTTATCATTATGGACTAACAGTTTGCATTGTCTGGAATGATGAATATCCCTGGGTCGGTACCACCTCCTGGATATTCACTATGATTATAAGCCCTTTATGCGGCGTCGCTCAGATGCCCGACTGTGGCATGTTCGTTATTTCATTTTCATATAAGCCCTTTAGGTGGCGTCGCTCAGACGCCCAACTGTGGCATGTTTGTTATTCCATTTTCTCATAAGCCCCTTATGTGGCGTCGCTCAGACGCCCGATTGAGGCATGTTTGTTATTTCATTTTCTCATAAGCCCTTTATGTGGCGTCGCTCAGACGCCCGACTGTGGCATGTTTGTTATTTCATTTTCGTATAAGCCCTTTATGTGGCGTCGCTCAGACGCCCGACTATGGCAGGTTCGTTATTTCATTTACTTACAAGCCCTTTATGTGGCGTCGCTCAGACGCCCGACTATGGCATGCTTGTTATTTTATTTACTTTATAAGCCCCTTACGTGGTGTCGCTAAGACGCCCGACTGAGGCAGGCTCACTTTTACTATCCTTTCGAGACATCGCTTCAGACATCCGATCGGTGCATTTTATTTCTATTCTGTCATTGCATATTCCGGTTGCATATAAATAACCTGCTTGCATGGATCAAGATTTTATTTATGACTGACGATGTGATCATAGAATATTTCAGTGTATGTTGATCAATTATATTATACCTGTGTTCTTAATGTTTGCGAGTACATTCAAAGTACTCACTGGCTTGTCCCTGGCTATTGTCTTGCCCAGATTGCTTGCTTGGAGAGGAGCGTGGCGATGACAGCCTCGGGACCTAAGCAACGGTGATAGCAGCCTCGCGAAGATAGGAGTTAACCTGGCCAGCTGTTCTTGTGGGAAATGGAGTCCCATAGACCATGGTGATCCACAAACTGCTTCCGCCCTCAACCACTAGAAACCATTTGATGTACTCATAGGCCACAATGGTCTTGTACTACACATTTTGTATTTTTGCTTGGAGTTTCTGTATCAAGTTGGTGCCTCATCTGCTAACAGTAATCCTGGGGCTGGTGAGCACAATGGCCATTTTCTAGAAATTAGAGCCCGGAAAACTGGTCGCGACAGACTTGGTATCAGAGCCAGGCTGACCATTGGCTAATCCTATCTTAGCTGGGTCTATAAACTTAGGCAAACCAACCCACCAAACCATAACCAAACCCCAGTCAAGCTTCCCTTGCAAGATAGCCATACAGTGACCCGACACCTTTTGGCAGTCGGTGCCCAACCTATGAGCCTAACCTGTCAATCATGCGCCAGTGACCGAATCATGAATAGTCTTTTCACAAGCGGGCGAAGGAAGACTCCGTCCCCTTTTCTATAAAAAGGGCACGCTAGCCCCAACTTAGCACAGCACAGCCTCTGCCCAAACCGAGCTAAAATGCCAGGACCAATCGTCCACAATGAGACCACAACAACCAACCTTGGAGGCTTTGTGACCATACTCGAAAACCTCACCCGTCGTGCCTATGCGTTAGAAGAGCCCCGGGAATATGTTGTGTACCAAGGACCCATGAACGGTGAGGACCGTCAATTTTGGGCCACTGTGCACATCTACGGTAGGGGTCTAGCGCCCGAGCACCCCTACAGGTTCACCGGAAGGACAACTTCCTTTGAGCCACAAGCCATCCAACTAGCCGCCCGAGAAGCTATAGTTCAACTCCGGCACTTGTCGCCCAGAGTTAACTGTCGCTCCTTCCACTACTACCCCAGACGTGAAGTGTATGGTAGGCCACCCCAAGTTGCCAACGGAGATTACGAGACGGATCCTGCATTGTTGCACCTAGTGCGCTATGTAGGAGCACTAGAGGAACTGTTCGATCAAATCACCATTGATCTGATCGCAGCTCGTGGAGAGCTGGTTCGTCAAGCCCCGGCGAGAGAAGAGAACGAGCCCAACGCCGACAACCCAGTCGTGCTGTTTGGACACCCGATCGAGTCCCTGAGATCTGCCCCAGCCGTCGGCCAAGGTGCTTTGATGACCCCAGAAGTGCTTCGTCGCCTCTTGGGAGCACACTCCAACGGGGTTGTGGCCAACAATCCCCGAGATGGTCACCATCGCTACCCCGAGCCTGCAGCCCCTCAACCCACTCCAGCTATCCCGACAGTGAGACCCGAAGAGAAGCCTCGACATCCACAAGGCACGCCCGCTTGGATATGAACGAGGTAGACTAATTTACTCGATTAGTACCGAGCCTTAGTACGGCCACGCCCTGTATTTGTGTGTCGCCATGATTGAATGATGTTTGCTTGAGCGCCTCAATTTTTTTTACCGTGCTTGTGTACGTCGGTGAATGGTTGCATTTTACTTCGAGCGTACCAAAAACCAATCCTGGCCACACAAAGTTTGTGCTATGAGTAAGCTTTTTGGTTCCAACTAACAGGGAAGATATTTTAAAAAAAACAACCCTTATCAAATCTCGAGGACAAGATTTTTCTTAAGGGGGGTAGTGTTGTGACACCCCAAAATTTTGACCTTGTTTTAATAAATTAAAATTTTGCAAGGAAATTAAAACTTTTATTTTCTGGGCTCCCTTTTTATTTTTGAACCTTTTTCTCCCTTGTTATTATGGAGTTTTTCCCCCAAAATGAAAACTTTTCAAATATGTTATTGGACTTGTTTAACCTCTCAAGAAAAACTCTTCTTTTATTAGTAGAACTAATTACATAATTAATTTGCTTGATCTTTATTTTCTTGAAAAATGGTTTTCCAAGGTTATATGGCCATAATTGAACTACAACCATTTGATAAATTCACTTAAAGTTCCAACCAAAATTTGGAGATGTCATGTGATGTTTCTAAATCACTTTTATGCAAAAATATCTTTTATTCATGTAATATTTTGAGCTCTACACCCAATTTTCTTCTCTCGTCCAGAGTGCAATTTTGCACTACAACCCATTTAAATATTTCTTTCTAGCGTCCACCAAAATTATGGGATGTTGGTAGTAGCTTATGATTCAACTTTATGCAAAAACCCAATGATGTTATTTGAAGTTTTTGAGTGAATCAACCTCATTTTCATTCTGTTCCAACAAGTCCAACCCATTTTTGGATTTTATTTCATTTATTCTATTCCCCAAAACAATTCTGTTAATTATTTTAAGCCTAGGTGATTTGCAAAGCAAGTACCTAATTTCCTTTGAGTTTTGATCTCAAACCAACTCCTATGGATAGTCCTTAGCACCCACAACCTAGAACCATCAAGATCCACTCTTCTTATTTTCAAAATTTTCAAGTTTCAGCCTCTGCAAGTTTGGACCAGATTTGTCAAATTTGGTGAAATTCATATCTTCTCTTCTCCAAAAATTCTACCAAAATTCAGGCAGCCTCCAGGTGCAATGAGAGACCACTCCACAAAAAATCAGCTCAAGGAAAAATCCCTAGAGGCCAGAATCATTCTGTCAAACACTTGGCGTGCACTGTTTTTGTTCATGTTCAGTAAATTCAGAGTTTTAGTGTCGTTTCCCCGACACAACTTCAGTCACATGCCCACTGTGCATTTGGCTCGATGCTCGCAGCCCCTCCCTCTTGTACGGAGCTTCACACGCGCGCTTGGCGCCTTCCTGGCGTCGGTGGCGCCCTGGCCCGCCTGCGCCGGCGTGCTTTGCGGCGGCAGAACCACCGTAACGGCCGATAGGGGGCAACACCACGGCAGAACGCCGTTCGGCGCCGCCCAACCCTCCTTGTAGCTCTGCATAGCCATCTCCTTGCCAGCGCATGCATGCAGCACCGTCGCCGTGGCCTAGCACGCGCAGAGCGTGTTCTCTGCCGCCAACGGGCCGTGCTGCCGTTCCGTCGAGGGCAGGCCGTAACCCTCCCTCCCGTGCTGAGTTGGACCCTCTAATGGCACCACTGCTCCACCTAGGCGATGCTCAAGCTCCTAAGCCGACCGTCCCGCCACAGCGCCGCCGTAATCACCCGCCGGACTTATCCGTTCACGGCAACCGCCTCGGGCCGGCTATATATAGCACCCCCGAGCTTGCTCTCGCCCCCGCACAACTCCACCACCTCACTAGACCCCGCCTAGCCACTAGGAGAGCCTCGAGGGGCCTTTCTTCTTCGACTCCGGCCACCTCCGTCCGCCTCGGGCTTCGGCAACATTCTCTTTGGTGAGAACTCCTTCGCCGCCCTGCTCTTGCCCGTAGCCCCGTACCACCTCCAGTAGGCTAACCCCCACTTCAATTTGAACACCGCAGCTCCCTCCGGCGAGATCCACGACTGCCCGAACCGCCGTCCGCCGGAGCAAGGGCCGCCGGCGACACAGTGCTCGCCGGCGACCACCACCACCACCCACCGACGCGGAAGGACACGATGAACACGAAGGTAACCCCCGATCACCCTGCCTCGCCGTGGATCGCCGCCGGCGACCACCCCGGCTCTCAGGCACCGTCGAGCTCTGCCGCCTCTTTTGAAATTTCAAACCTAACGGGCGGGACCCGCCTGTCAGCCTCTCTGATCTTTTAAACGAACCGTTTTCTGAAAACGTCTTTTGCCAAAATGCGTCTCCCCTCTGGGCCGGCGTACTCTCAATCGAAGCGTTTTCCGTTTTTATAAGTTAGCCCCTGGGAACTTTCTGTTTCATTACAGATGAGTCCCTAGATTAAAACTCTTATAACTTTTAAACAGAAAATGATTTTGATTGATTCTTTTTCTGTCCTATTTAAATTTTTGTCTAGTTTTTTATCATATTTATTTGAAAATTTTCAAACAATTTTTTTGTGCTGTTTTGAAATTGTGTGTTAATTCAAATTTATTGAAAATAGGATTTTGGAGAGAGGAAGAAAACTTTCACAAGTTTTGGAGAGCACCCCCACCTCTCCACACCTTGAAGGCAAGCATCTTGAACCCTGGCATAATATTTTTGATGTGTTGGTTGACACGTTTATAACACCACCTTATATCGGAGAACTTGTTATTTCATGTGATATGATCGTTTGCATGAATGCATATTAGTGATTTTCCTTGCTGTTGGAAATGAATACACTTGTGATGGTAATCATCCGCATGTGCCTTGCATGCATGCCGGAAAGAAATCCGGGAAAATTTCTGCCTTGGGTAGGCGTGAGCTTATCGCCGGTCCCCGTTGGGACGGTTATGTCCGGTATGGCATAGTAAGGTATAATGGGTGGTGATTTCGTCGGTTGAAATATATTTGATATACATGTCATGCAGGGAACTCATAAGCCCCCTAAGTCGGCCATAGATCGAGTCTTGTTTCGGTAACCCCCATACTTGTTTCGTACTGCCACTGGTCCCTAGCGTAGGTGGGGTATGGTTCAGTAAGTTGTTAACCCTTGTCTTGGCACACACCGTACAGAGAGGCCATGGTGGAAGATACCGGTTGTAGCCGGTAGGCATGCCACCTGGTCCGGGGGCATGGGTGTATCCGGTTGGGACCGAGAGGGGGGCACCCCTTAGAGCGCGCGATAGAAATATGATCCCATGCTACGAGAGGTTGTAGCCTCCCCACTTAGAGTTTTGCTTAACATATGTCATGGGTGATTCCAGACACGAGTAAAGTTAAGTTGGTGTCTGCAAGTCAGGCGTGTTTTCAACTAAAAGACCATAGACGGAAATAGTTCCGATGAACTAAAGAAATCCATTACTCGTGGGTAAAGAGTACACCCTCTGCAGAGATATTAAACCTATTCGAATAGCCGTGTCCATGGTTAAGGATTACAGTCTGGGATGGGTCATGTGTTGGTCTTAGTGTCGGTCTTCGGAGGAGAAACCACTAAACTCGAATATTGATGATGGCTTGTGATATATGATGGTTATGATTGTTATCATTATGGACTAACGGTTTGCATTGTTTGGAATGATGAATATCCCTGGGTCGGTACCACCTCCTGGATATTCACTATGATTATAAGCCCTTTATGCGGCGTCGCTCAGACACCCGACTGTGGCATGTTCGTTATTTCATTTTCATATAAGCCCTTTATGTGGCGTCGCTCAGACGCCCGACTGTGGCATGTTTGTTATTCCATTTTCTCATAAGCCCCTTATGTGGCGTCGCTCAGACGCCCGACTGAGGCATGTTTGTTATTTCATTTTCTCATAAGCCCTTTATGTGGCGTCGCTCAGACGCCCGACTGTGGCAGTTTTGTTATTTCATTTTCGTATAAGCCCTTTATGTGGCGTCGCTCAGACGCCCGACTATGGCAGGTTCGTTATTTCATTTACTTACAAGCCCTTTATGTGGCGTCGCTCAGACGCCCGACTGTGGCATGCTTGTTATTTTATTTACTTTATAAGCCCCTTACGTGGTGTCGCTAAGACGCCCGACTGAGGCATGCTCACTTTTACTATCCTTTCGAGACGTCGCTTCAGACATCCGATCGGTGCATTTTATTTCTATTCTGTCATTGCATATTCCGGTTGCATATAAATAACCTGCTTGCATGCATCAAGATTTTATTTATGACTGACGATGTGATCATAGAATATTTCAGTGTATGTTGATCAATTATATTATACCTGTGTTCTTAATGTTTGCGAGTACATTCAAAGTACTCACTGGCTTGTCCCTGGCTATTGTCTTGGCCAGATTGCTTGCTTGGAGAGGAGCGTGGCGATGACAGCCTTGGGACCTAAGCAACGGTGATAGCAGCCTCACGAAGATAGGAGTTAACCTGGTCAGCTGTTCCTGTGGGAAATGGAGTCCCATAGACCGTGGTGATCCACAAACCGCTTCCGCCCTCAACCACTAGAAACCATTTGATGTACTCATAGGCCACAATGGTCTTGTACTACACATTTTGTATTTTTGCTTGGAGTTTCTGTATCAAGTTGGTGCCTCATCAGCTAACAGTAATCCTGGGGCTGGTGAGCACAACAGCCATTTTCTGGAAATTAGAGCCCGGAAAACCGGTCGCGATAGACTTGGTATCAGAGCCAGGCTGACCATTGGCTAATCCTATCTTAGCCGGGTCTATAAACTTAGGCAAACCAACCCACCAAACCATAACCAAACCCCAGCCAAGCTTCCCTTGCAAGATAGCCATACAGTGACCCGACACCTTTTGGCAGTCGGTGCCCAACCTATTAGCCTAACCTGTCAATCATGCGCCAGTGACCGAATCCTGAATAGTCTTTTTCGCAAGCGGGCGAAGGAAGACTCCGTCCCCTTTTCTATAAAAAAGGGCACACTAGCCCCAACTCAGCACAGCACAGCCTCTGCCCAAACCGAGCTAAAATGCCAGGACCCATCGTCCACAATGAGACCATAGCAACCAACCTTGGAGGCTTTGTGACCATACTTGCAAACCTCACCCGTCGTGCCTATGCGTTAGAAGAGCCCTCGGAGTATGTTGTGTACCAAGGACCCGTGAACGGTGAGGACCGTCAATTCTGGGCCACTGTGCACATCTACGGTAGGGGTCTAGCGCCCGAGCACCCCTACAGGTTCACCGGAAGGACAACTTCCTTTGAGCCACAAGCCATCCAACTAGCCGCCCGAGAAGCTATAGTTCAACTCCGGCACTTGTCGCCCAGAGTTAACTGTCGCTCCTTCCACTACTACCCCAGACGTGAAGTGTATGGTAGGTCACCCCAAGTTGCCAACGGAGATTACGAGACGGATCCTGCATTGTTGCACCTAGTGCGCTATGTAGGAGCACTAGAGGAACTGTTCGATCAAATCACCATTGATCTGATCGCAGCTCGTGGAGAGCTGGTTCGTCAAGCCCCGGCGAGAGAAGAGAACGAGCCCAACACCGACAACCCAGTCGTGCTGTTTGGACACCCGATCGATAATTGTATGAGTGTCTGAAATCATCATTCTTATACGGTGGGTCACGCCACCACCAAAAGTTGATATTCCTCAAATTATTCATATTCTTCTACTTTGCATAGTCTTCACTGATTTTGTCGTTTTTCTTCATTGGCTATATATATATATGAGTTTATGTCCTCTACAGCATTCACTTATTGCTATTTCTTCAAGTTGGTTTTCTGCTAAGTGAATGTGATCGGACCCTTCTCCTCTATGCTATACTCAACCCAATCTGTTCACAAATTCTTCATGTGCGTTCTATTTGAAACTCGTTCAAAATCTTCACTGTGTCCTTGTCAGCTGATGAAATTGCGAACGGAACATTAAAATCTATCTTATCTAAATTTTCGGCTTTGCAGCTCAAACCGTTCCGCATCCCACGATTCACTTATCCACTCACCCACTATCTAACACGATCTCCACCTCTCACTATGTGGGTGACACATGTCATGCGAATGAGAAGGGTTAGGGGCATGTTCGTCCAATTTCTTCGGGCGAGTAGTTTTTCACCGTGGCTATAAATACCCCTCCTTCCCTTCCTCACTTCTTTTACTCCGCTCGACCTCTCTCTCCAGCTCGAGCTTCTCAAAACCTAGTGCCGCCGCTACTTCATCGCCGCCAGTGAGGAAGAGCTTCACTGCCTCGACCTCGTCGCCGACGTACTCGCGCCGACCGCGGACATCTTCACTCCGCCGCCGCCGTAGCCGTCTTCCTCCGCCAAGTTAGGGCGTGGAAGATGTGCACAGACGAACTTCACATCTCCTCACTCCAGTTCGTCGTGTTCTTCGTCCAGGGTAAATAAAAGTTACTTTTACTGCCCTCGTTGATTCGAATGATTATCTACAAAATCTTCAAAAGTGTTTTTCTTCATATCTTCACACACTGAACACCTCACAAAGTCATCTGTTCTTGATTCGTTTCTCTAAGCATCATTTTTCTTCAAGATTCCTCAATTGTGTGGATCTTCGATCTATACAACTCTAGAACCTAAGACAAAGAATGCTTAGTGAAAATCTTCAAGACTCATCTGGTCAAATTCCTCAAACTTGTTCTTTTTGAAAAAAAACCTTCTGAGAACGCATATGACCTCTCCAAATTCCTCGCAACTATACTCTGTTCACAGGTACACATGTCAGCTGCTGAATCACTAGGTTCTCATCAACTTAAATCATTTGCAGCATTCCTCGAAGAAAAGTTGCATACTTCTTCAGAGAATTCAATTGTTCAAATTCCTCAAGTGAAGAAAATGGCTGATGGTAAAAGGCCACGGAAGGGAGGAAAGAGGCCTGAGGTAAATACAACGTTTGAAATCCCTGATATCACTGGAGATGTTGAAGATGTGAATTCATGGGTGCTGGACTGGATGTCTGAAAATACTCACTACACTGCACCAGCCTCTGAATTGCTTCGTGCTCTACCACTCAGTCCTCCCCTTGAAGAAGCTCACTGCATCTACAGTGAACTTGAGCTCACACATCATTACATGCAGGTGCTGATGAAGCCTTTGAAACCAGGTCAGGCACCACGAACCAAATTCCTCGTGAAGGAATTGTTGTATGTGCCCAGAACTGTCTATCGTATTCTTATGAGGATAATCAGTCCTATCGAAGGCCACGACTCATCTGATGAGGAAATTGTTGGCATCATGAAGAATCTGGTATTCAACATCGTTCATGGCATTCATGTCAATTATCACGATTTCTTCATGAGGACTATGGCCAATGTTGCACTGTCTCCGTTTGAGCTGAAGCCTTATGCACCTTGGATCATGAGATTCCTCAGGACAAGGTCTTCACTCAACTACAAAGCTGATTTCCAGAATCATCTCAGCTACTTGCCCCCAATTGAAGTCCTCAAGCAGACATATTCCTCAGTTGATGGAAAGGGCAAGGCACCAGCTGTAATTAATGAAGGCATTCGGCCATTGGATGGTCAGTTTCACAAAGCTGCATCTTAATCCACCAATGATGACTCTGCCACACATGACTCTGCCAATGCTCCCAAGTCCACTCCTCAAGCCACTGCTCTGCGCGTGATGACAGACCGTGAACTTCTGCTTAGTCTTCACCAGAAGGTGGATCAAAATCACAAATGGGTTAAGCGTCAGTTTGGTTCACTTCTTCACAACATGACTGCCACACATAATGCAGTGAAGAAAAACCACTACTACCTCCATCAAGTCTTCGGTCTCACCTGGGCAATCCTGTCACATATGTATGGTGAAGAAGATCTGAAGAACATGGGTCTTAATGAAGATTTTGACTGGTCTGCACCTCCACCGAAGAAATTTAAGAAGGTCAAGGTTCCTTCTCTAGTGGCCAGCTCATATTTTTCATCGTGCGACACTAATGAACATGAAGATTTGGACGACACTGCGGCAGGCCCTACATCAACCAATGACCCCAACAACGCTGACGCTCCTTCATCAACATGATTATCTTCAGGGGCGTTAGTCCTCATTTTTGATCCTTTTGGTCATTCGATGACAAAGGGGGAGAAATATGAGTTAGTCTTCAAGCGGGTCTACTATATGGGCGTTTTTTTGCTAAGTTACAACTCTCGTTCTTCTGAAACTTTATTGGATCGAGTTGTAATCTTAAACCCAATGGTGCTCTCATACTTTTGATGCACTATGCTCTGATACTCTTGATGCACTATTCTGCATGCTTATTCCTCGTTAATATTATTGCACGCATGCTGAATTTCATCAGGCACCATATTTCATCATGCATTTCAAATTCTTCATATTATATGTTAAATGCGTGTATGAATTACAAGATATAGGGGGAGATCTCCATGATTCAACTCTTCAAGTGTGCATTGCTTCAAAAGCAAATTCCTCACTATGCACACCTTCAGGGGGAGTTCTTCTATATCTTGCAATCAAATTCCTCAGTATCAGTATTTACACTTCATATGTTTTTCCTCATTGAAAACTTAACCTATATTGTCATCAATCACCAAAAAGGGGGAGATTGTAAGTGCATCTAGTGCTCCTTAGTGATTTTGGTGTATTGAAGACTTATAGGTTAAGGGACTAATGCGTGTGTGAGTGTACACAGGTCTATAAGTCTATGAGGAGTTTGCTATTTACAGGAAAAGTCGACCCCTAAAAATGAATATCTTCGACTGAAGATTTTGGTATTTCTGAAGACTTTCATGAAGACTTTGAAAGTGAAGAAATTGGTGTGTCCGTGAAGACTTGATATTCATGCGAGGAATATGTAGCTTGAAGACTTTCGTTTTCATAGTTTTGTTTTTCTCTTTCTTGAGTCATAGGAAACACCATACTGTTAAAGGGGGTCGAGGAAATACTAAGGAAAAATTTCCATGTGATGCTCAACTCAAAATCCTACACCTACCAATCCCTTCGAGTGAAGCCATTGAAAATCTCATACAGTTCAGTCAATTTCTTCAGTGACAGAGATGAAGTTCTTCTGGTCTCTGAGGAATTTGTCCTGACTGAGGAGTTAGGAATTCGCCAATGCGGATTGCCTACACAGTGAGGAACATGATAGCCCTGAGGATTTTGCTACTCAAAATTCCGACCGTTGTTGTGCTATGCGCCAGCTGTTCCAAAATATCTATCCACCTAACGGTCATATCATTGAAGGGCATTTATGTCTTATCATGTCGGGCTGCTCCCTAGGCTATAAATAGCCGCCCCCTACAACCACTAGCTGGTTGGCTGCTCCGAGAGAAACTGACACTTGTCATTTGAGAGCAACCCATCCTCCGAGGACTTTGAGCGAAAATCTTCAAGAGAGGAAAAACCAAAAACCCAAAACCCAAACACCTACAAAACCCGAGTGATTGAGCATCACTGAAGAGATTGATCCTGAGTGGATCCGATGCTTTTTACCTTTGAAGATTGTGCTTCTTCCAGACGGTTAGGCGTCATGGTCTAGAGCATCCAAGAGGAATTGTGGATCGCCGAGTGACCAAGTTTGTGAAGGTTTGGAAGTCGCCTGAAGACTTACCACAAGTTATTGGACGAGGTCTGTGTGACCTTAGTTCAAGGAGAATACGATGAGGACTGGGTGTCTTGGACTAAGTGTCCTTGACTGGGTGTCCGGGACTGTGTGTCCTCGAGGTTAAATACTCGGCCGCTCCAACCAGACGTACAACTGAGACATCAGTTGGAACTGGTCTACCAAATCATTGTCTTCACCGAGCTTACTGGTTCTATTTCCCCAACTCTTTCATTTCCCCATAACTGTGCTGTATGTTTGTTCATATCTGTGTTTGAAGACTTTGACTGAAGACTTTCTCAATTTCCTCAGTTCAATTTCTTCAGTCTGTTTGTCTTCATCCTGTGTTATCCTGTGATTACGCTTCCTGTACTCTGTGCCTGTCTTCATTTCATCATGATGACTATGCTTGTATTCTGTTGTGTTTACTTTTGAGTACTTATTCCGCTGCTAGTAGTTCTTCGCTAAGGAATTTCCTCACCGGCAAATTCCTCAGTGAAGAATTTCGTAAAAATCGCCTATTCACCCCCCCTCTAGTCGATATAACGCACTTTCAATTTGTATCAGAGCAAGGTACTCCCTTGTTCTGTGTGATTTTGGTTTAACCGCCTGGAGTTTTAGTTATGTCGACCGCAGGTATGATCAAGGTCTCTGCTGGGTGTCCTACCTTCGATGGGACAGACTACCCCTACTGGAAGAATAAGATGCGAATGCATCTTGAAGCAATTGATAACGATCTCTGGTATGTTGTGGAAAATGGTGTTCCCTCAGTCACACCTTCTCTGAATGTTGCCGATGTGAAGAGATTCAAGCAACTCGACTCTCAAGCGAAGAATATCATATGTGGCCATCTGAGCAAAGGACAGTATGGCAGAGTGAGTGTTTTGGAAACAGTGAAGCTTATCTGGGACAGGTTGTCCAAAGTGAATGAAGGAGTCTCAACTCAGCGTGACTCTCGAGTTGATGTTCTTCGCAATCTCTTCAACCGCTTCAAAAGACTTGACAATGAAAATGTTCAACAAACCTTCTATTGCCTCACTGACATCTCAAATGAGCTTCAAGGACTTGGTGCCACTGACATCACCGACCATGAGGTAGTGAAGAAATTGCTGAGATCGCTTGATTCCTCATTTGACACTCTGGCATTGATGATACAAGAACATGCTGATTACAAGTCACTTGATCTCGCTGATATTCTCGAGAGGCTAAATACTCATGAGTTCCAACTTGCTGAAAAGATCTCTATGGTTCAAGCTATGGCAGAACACATGCACTAAAGGCCAAGGAAGTATCTGAGTCCGAAGATGAAGACTCTGGTAGCAGCCTTGGTGATCCTGAAGACCTGAGCCATGATCTGGCTCTGCTCGTGAAGAAGTTCCAAAAGTTCTCAAGATGTGGTCGCCTTGGAAGATCCTCAAGGAGCAATGATTCCTCATCCAGTGACTACAAGAAGAGGCTCTGTCACAAGTGCAAGAAACCTGGACATTTCATTCAAGATTGTCCTCAGTGGGAAAAGGAATCAAAGAAGAAGAAATACAAGGATTACAGTTCTGATGATGCAAAGAAAAAGAAGAAATCCACAAAATCCTCATCATCAAAATCCTCAAAGCCTTCATATCACAAGAAGAGCAGCTCCAAGAAGGCCAGGGCATTCATTGGCAAGGAAATGGACTCTAAGGCTGAATCTAAAGAAAATGAGGAAGAGGAGTCATCTGAGGAGTCCGAATCCGGAGTGGCAAGCCTAGCTCTCGCTACTGCATTCGTCGGCAAGTCTATCTTCAACACTGAAGAAAATGACCTCACTAACAAGGCTGACGAAGGCGATGATGACTACGCTCCCACCTATTGCTTCATGGCAAAGGGTGCCAAGGTACTCAAATATACCTCCTCTGAATCAAGTGAGAATGAATCTGATGAAAACCTTAAGCCCAGCCATTCTAAACTTTCTAAGATTGCTATAAAACAACAAAGGGCTTTAAAAAAGGTTCAAAACATGCTAAATAAAAGTGATGATATGTTGGGTGAAGAAATGGATCGCACTGAAACTTTGACTGAAAATCTTTAGAGACTTCAGTCCAAGCTTGACAAACTTCAAAGTCATCATAACACTCTCTTATCGGATCATGAGAAGCTTTCTTATGAATTTCTTCAAAGAAAGCAAGACCTTGAGAAGCTAAGAGTGAGTTATGAAGATCTTAGGAAGGAGCGCGATTCATTGCTTGCTCAACAAATCAGCGCATCTCAGGAAGAATTTGTTCCTCCATGCTAGAAGTGCATTGAACGTGAATCTGCTAATTCTTCACCTGAATGTTCAAATGCTGCTAATGTTTCAAATTCTTCACATGCCTCTGCTATCACTAATTCCTCTCTAAGGACATCACTAGTATCACTGACGATGCAGGGCTGAAGGAATTGTACACGACAGGCATGTACAAAAGCCTCAAAGGGCATCAGGCTCTTTGTGATGTGCTTAAAAAGCATATCCTCGACAGGAACCCTAGGAAAGAGGGTATCGCCTTTGAGAGGAAACTCAATGCTGATGGTACATATTGGAAGCCTGAGCAGTACCCCAAAACTACATGGGTTGCTGCAAAGGGACCTCCAGTTGATCCATCTAACTTATCTGGATTTGCATGTGAATCTCCTCATTCTGATGATGAGTCATTTGACTCCAACTATAAGCTATTCAAAAATCAGAATGGTGAAGTATTTGCTAGATATGTTGGCACTAACTGCAGGAACGGCTCCCCTATGCAGAAAATCTGGGTTACCAAAAGATGTCTTAAAAATCTTCAGGTGAATGTCATCATGACACCACCTGTGAAGAATAGGAACCCCAGATCAAATTCTTCATATGGACCAAATTCCTCATATGGATCAAAGTCCTCACATGAACATCATCATGCTAACCCATATGTTTCGCAGGGAAGATCTAAGGATTATGGATATGTGCATTATTCTTCAAATCATTATGTCCATAAGTCCTCGAAGAATTTCTCTGCTTACTCATATGCTTACTCTAACCCATCTTATGTGAAACAAAATGGATTGGCTTCTATGCCATCCTTCTTGTATGGAGCTCGCAGAATGATGAACTCTTTGCCACCCCTTCAGATGTGGGTGGTGAAGAAAAAGAACTAATCTCTTCTGCAGGGTTAGGTCTCCAGATGCACGTAATCGTCTGAAGAATTTGCTGGAGACCTGAGCATGCCTGATAGGACGCGGGCTAATCATGAAGAAATGAACTTTCATTTCTCACGTCCTCATATTGCTTTATCAGTTCTCTTACTTGATGAAATTGATCTGATGAATTGATGTCATATTCTTCACTGATGAAGTATATGAGTTTGTAAGCTGCACTAATTCATCTGCAGGATGATCAACCCAAAGCCACTGAGTGGGTCCTCGATAGTGGATGTACAAACCACATGACTGGTGACAAGAATCTATTGATGGATGCTCCATTATCTTCGTCGCATCTGAAGCATATCATCTTTGCTGACAAAGGCAAAAGTCAGGTATTGGGTCTAGGTAAGGTTGCGATTACAAAGGATCGACACATGGACAAAGTGACTCAACAAATATAGCTATGCTCCCCAGCAACGGCGCCAGAAAAAGGTCTTGATAACCCATAGGTATAGGGGATCGCAATAGTTTTCGAGGGCAGAGTATTCAACCCACATTTATAGATTCAACACAAGGGGAGCCAAAGAATATTTGCAAGTATTAGCAGTTGAGTTGTCAATTCAACCACACCTGGAGATTAATTATCTGCAGCAAAGTGGTCAGTAGCACAGTAAAATGGTAGTTTTGATAGTAGTAGTAACAACAATAGTAACGGTAACAGTGATAGCAATGATTTTGTAGCAAGTGAAACAGTAGCAACAACAGTTGTAACTTAGCAAAAACAATATGTAGGAAATTCGTAGGCATTGGATCGGTGGATTCGTTGGATGATATGCATCATATAACAGTCATAACCTAGGGCGATACAAAACTAGCTCCAGTTCATAAATATAATGTAGGCATGTATTCCGTAAATAGTCATACGTGCTTATGGAAAGAACTTGCATGACATCTTTTGTCCTACCCTCCCGTGGCAGCGGGGTCCATAATGAAACTAAGAGATATTAAGGCCTCCTTTTAACAGAGACCGGAACAAAGCATTAACACATAGTGAATACATGAACTCCTCAAACTACGGTCATCACTGAAAAGTATTTCGAATACTGTCACTCCGGAGTTTACGGATCATAACACATAACATGTGCATATAACTTGCAAGATCAGATCTAGAACAAAGATATACTGATGATAACATAAACGGTTCAGATCTGAGATCATGGCACCCAGGCCTAAAGTGAAAAGCATTAAGCATGGCAAAGTCATAGCAACATCAATCTCGGAACATAGTGGGTACTAGGGATCAAGCCCTAACAAAACTAACTCGATTACATGATGAATCTCATCCAACTCCTCACCGACCAACGAGCCTATGAAGAAATTACTCACTCCCAGTGGGGAGCATCATGGAATTGGCGATGGAGAAAGGTTGGTGATGATGAAGATCGAACATCCCCCTCTCCGGAGCTCCAAACAGACTCCACATCTGACCTCCCGATGAAGAACAGGAGGTGGCGGCGGCTCCGTATCATGAAACGCGATGAACTTTCTCCCTGATTTTTTCTCCAAATATAGGTATTTATGGAGTTGGACTCAGGGTCTGCGAGGCCACCAGGTGGGCACAACTCACCTGGGCGCGGCTAGAGGGGGGGCACCCTGGTGGGTTGTGCTCACCGAGGGGCTCCCCTCCCGTGGTTTTTGGCTCCATTATTTTTCTTTTATTGTATAAAAATTCTCCAAGAAGTTTCCTTCCAATCCGAGAAATTTTATTTCTGCACAAAATACAACACCATGGTAGTTCTGCTAAAAATAGTGTCAGTCCGGGTTAGTTTCATTCAAATCATGCAAATTAGAGTCTGAAACAAGAGAAAAAGCGTTAGGAAAAGTAGATACGATGAAGACGTATCAACACTCACGCTTGAACAAGGCCCACTGACTATTGAACAAGATTGCTGAAAATCGATGATTGAGTTTTGAAAAAACTAAAAAAAATTAACAAAAAAAAGAAAAAATCACAATAAATGAAAAAATCTTGAATTGAAAAATATTCACATTTTTAAAAAAAAGTTCACAAACTTCGAAAAAGTTCATCGAATTTGAAAAAAATGTTAAATGACTTCGCAAAATATTTCATTGAATTTGAAAATGTTCATCGGTGTTTTAAAAAGTTCATCGCATTTGAAAAAGTGTTCAATGATTTCAAAGAAACTTTCATTGAATTTGAATAAAGTTCATTGAATTTGAAAAAAAGATCAATGATTTTGAAAAAAATATAATCACATTAAAATAGTTCATCATTGGTGAAGAAAGTTCATCAAATTTGAAAAAAAATCATGTATTTTGAAAACAATTCATCAGAGTTGAAAAATGTTCATTGATTTGGACAAAAAGCCTAACAAATTTGACAAAAGTTTATCAAATTTCAAAATAGTTCATGATTTGAAAAAAAATTATCAAATTTTAAAGAAAGTGTGCATTTTTAAAAAAAGGGAAAATATGAAATAAAAGAAACGATCAGAGAAAGAAAAAACCAAACAGACAAAAAAGAAAGAAAAAGAAAAACAATCATGGAAAAAAAGGCCAAAAAGAATAAAAAACAGATAAGAAAAATATAGAAAGTCGGTATTTTTTGAACTTTACATTCGCCATAAGAAGCAAAAAAGAAGTATGTTGGGACAACAAACCATGTTGTCGACATGGTTATCTTCACTGTGGGTGAATGACCAGGGCTGGAGTATGAATCCTCCCAGTCAAACACACTTCTATTAAGCTTAGAAAGAAATGGGCCGAGTCCAGGACGTCAGGGGGAGAGGGGGGGAGGGGGGAGGTGCCTGAAGTTGTGAATAACCTTTTAACAGGCGCTAACGGCGCCGAATAGAATTTGTCGTCAATTTTCTAAAAAGCGCTGAAAGGAGCAGAGTTTTCGTATTTTTACAAGAGTGCTTTTATTGCCCAGACCCAACGTGCTAGTCCTGCTCGCTCACTATACAGTTCTGATCATAGAAACTACAACTTTTTTCTTTAGTTTAAACTTTTCTATTTCTCTTTAATTTATTTTTACATCTATTTAATTTAGAAAAGGATAAAATATTTACAAATTTGAAGAAATTTTCCAAGACTTAGGGAAAAATTATGAATTCAGAAAATATTGGTTAATATGAAAGAATATTCTCAAATTTGGAAAATGTTCACGAACTCAATTTTTTATAAATTTGAAAACTTTCGAAAAATTGGAAAATATGTTCTTCAATTAGACAAATAATCATTTTTTTAGCCTTCAAAAAAAATTTATTATTTTTTCATGATTTTTTAAGAAACTTCATGAATGTAGGACAATTTTCACAAAATTTAAATTATTCCACCAAATCAAAAAATGTTCGCGAATTTGGAAACATCCATGATGTGAACTAAAAAAAGTTTGTTAATTTGAAAAACTTTATCGAATACAAAAAAGGTTCACAAATTTCGAAAATGAACAGAAATTCACAAGATGTTCATGAATTCATAAAATAAATTGTGAATTAGAAGAATAATCAAGACTCTAGAAAACATGTGCAAATAAAAAAATATCTTATATTACACATGAATTAAAAAAGTTCACAAAATTGAAAAACTGACTCACAAATTTTGGTATTCAAAAATTATTCACAAATTCAGATAGTGTTCACAAATTTTAAAATTATTCTTAACAAATAAAATCATGAATTAAAGAATATTCATATTTTTAAAAATTCCTCATGAATTAAGAAAAAGAAAAAAGAAAAAAAGAAGGAAAGCTGCAAAAACCAATGCTAAGAAGCCGAAAAAAGGTAAAATCTTCTTTCAGAGGGAATGTTTCAGCAGTTTTGAGAAACCACTGCAGGTTATCTAAACAGCAAAGAGCAAGTAAGTTTTCAACAGTAGCAAGGTGCTGCTATGTGCGGAAATTCCTATCTGGCGCTCTAGGTGCCCATTACTGGAAATTCCGATTCGGCGCTTCCGGCACCTATTGTGCACTATGCAAACGGGCGCCTGAAGCGCCCCCACGCTCGGCCGGCCCATGTATCTTTTTCTCTTTGTTTTGCGCGTTTGTTGTGAATCAAAGCAGCAACCTACCTCATCGAGGTGCGCTGGTGTAACCACCAGGCCACCCAGTGTATTGGTAAGTTACAATCTTTTCCTTGTTTTATTCATTCTTTTTTTCTTTTTTCTTTTTTTTATCATTTTCTTTTTTGTTTTCTCTTTTCCATTTTTTGCATTTTTTTCTTCCTGGTGTGATGAGTTTTTTGCAAATAAGGGAAAGTTTTCTCAAATCAATGATTTTTTTAAAACTTGATGAACTTTTTCAAATACGAAGAACTTTTTTAAAATCAACGAAATATTTTATAAACATTTTGAAAAAAATTCAGAATCGATGAACATTTTTCCAAATAAATTAGTTTTTCAAAATCGTTGAAATTTGCCTTTCAAAATTTCAGAACTTTTTTTGAAATTTGATGAACTTTTTAAAAATTGATGAACTCTTTAAAAAATGATGAACCTTTTTCAAAATTGATTGTTTGTTTTCCAAATTAGTTATTTATAAAAAATAGATGAACGTTTTCAATATCAAAAAACTTATTTCAAAAATTGATGAACTTGTTTCAAATTTGAGAAAAAAATCTAATTTGTGAACCTTTTAATTACATGAACTTTTTCAAATTGATTACTTTTCTAAATCCGTGAAATTTTAAATTTTGTTCATATTTTTTCTCCAAAAAATCTTATTTTTCTTAAATCGATGAGCAATAAGTATTGCAGCTATAGTTTTTTTAATAAGTTCTCGCTGGAATCTTTTCACTAACCCTAACCCCTAGTTGTTATTGTGGCTAAGCAACCCGCACACGCGCTAAACAGGGCGAGGTCGAATCCTGGAGGGAACTTTTTTTTCGCATGGACATTTTTTGTTGCACTTTGTTTTGTGGCCCGGCCCACCAGGTTTGGCTAGTGAGCACCAGGTTCTCAACCCGCGCATAATGCGTTGTATAGGAGCTCCGAGACCTCCTATTTGGTGACTTAGGCGCCGGTTCGTTAGGCTGGTGCTTCTAGCAGCCTCGCGTGGGCCAGCCCAGCTATGAAATCGCATTCATTCGACACAGGTGTTCCTCCCTTCGATCCCTAAAAAAAGATGTTCCTCCCTTCGTCTCGTTCGTCCCTTTTTTGTGTTCATCCCTTCTTTCACAAATCTTTAAAAGTTCATCAATTGAGAAAAATGTTCATCAATTTTGAAACATATGTTGCAAAAAATGGAAAAAGTTCATTGATTCTGAAAAAAATCATCGAATTTGAAAAAAGTTCATTGAAATTGACAAAATTCATCAATTTTTTCATATTAATTTTGAAAAAGCTCATCGAATTTGAAAAAAAACCATCGAATTTGAAAAAAGTTCATCGAACTTGAAAAAAGCTCATAGGATTTGAAAAAAAGTTCATGGAATTTGAAAAACAATTTGGGAAGTTTTTTCGCATATATATTTTGGTTGCACTGCGTGTCGTCGCCGACCCAACAGGTGCAGCTAGTGAGTGTTAGCTCCTTAATTCGCGCATAATTCGTCGTATAGGAGCTCCGAGACGTTCGGTACTTGGATCGATCGGATCGGGAAGACGTACGACTACTTCCTCTATGTTGTGTCAACGCTTCCGTTGCCGGTCTACGAGGGTACGTAGACAACACTCTCCCCTCTCGTTGCTATGCATCACCATGATCTTGCGTGTGCGTAGGAAACTTTTTGAAATTACTATGTTCCCCAACACATGATCCACCTCGATATTATCGTAGCAGTGCTTAGGCGAAGCCCTGCGTCGGTAGAACATCATCATCGTCACCACACCGTCGTGCTGACGGAACTCTCCCTCAAAGCTCGGCTGGATCGGAGTTTGAGGGACGTCATTGAGTTGAACGTGTGCAGAACTCGGAGGTGTCGTGCGTTCGGTACTTGATTGGTCGGATGGTGAAGACGTACGACTACATCAACCACGTTGTGCTAACGCTTCCGCTTTCGGTCTACGAGGGTACATGGACACACTCTCCCCTCTCGTTGCTATGCATCACCATGATCTTGCGTGTGCGTAGCAATATTTTTGAAATTACTACGTTCCCCAACACTTAGATTTTATTAACCATTCTTGAACGTGTTTACCTTGTTGATCTCATAGCACACGATCTATATAGCTAACTCGACTGTGAACTTTGACATTATTGCACACAGTTGGTTTCTTCAACCGTGTGCCCTGTAGCACGCAAAATTAATTATCACACTCGAGTTTCTATCATCATCCTTCTGTGTAACTTTGACGTCATCACCCACGGGTAAACTTATGACTGAAGTCATTCCATACACTTCGTCTTTACAAAGCTTTTTGCCAATAAACACCCACGATTTGTCCCTCTTCTAGCCAACGCGTGGCCAAACTAGCCGGGCGGGAAGCTTGAACGGTATACTGTGCGGTAGCGCGTGAATAGGCTCACTGACGATACATTTGGTGTCTCTTCGAGCCCATGCATGGTCAAACGAAACACGTGTGGTGTTGTCAAGCGTGCATTGGAATCCTCCACTATGAGCGCGGTGACAAGACATGACGATTACAGGCCGGTCGGCCCCCATTTATTACAACGGCCATTAAACCTTGTGTTTCTTCAACCTTTCGATCGCGCCCCACCATTGCAAGAAGCACACCCACCACGACAAATTCTTAGAGAGTATCCTACACGGCTCCAATGGCGCTCCGAGCGGCTGCCGATGACTGATAATCCTCAAGTGCAAGGAATCATCGTAGCAATTTCCAAAGGTGGAAGTGATAAGTATGGAGTGTCGAACCCACAAGGAGCTAAAGGTAAGATCAATATTCTCTCAAGCCCTGTCTGCCACTGATACGACTCTACGTACACCGAACGTTTGCTTCCAACTAGCAACGAGAAATAAAACTATTTTGTGGGTATGAAGAGGATAACTTTGTATGATATCGGGGAGCTAAAATTGTAAGTGCATCTAGTGCCCCTTAGTGATTTTGGTGTATTGAAGACTTATAGGTTAAGGGACTAATGCGTGTGTGAGTGTACACAGGTCTATAAGTCTATGAGGAGTTTGATATTTACAGGAAAAGTCGACCCCTAAAAATGAATATCTTCGACTGAAGATTTTGGTATTTCTGAAGACTTTCATGAAGACTTTGAAAGTGAAGAAATTGGTGTGTCCGTGAAGACTTGATATTCATGCGAGGAATATGAAGCTTGAAGACTTTCGTTTTCATAGTTTTGTTTTTCTCTTTCTTGAGTCATAGGAAACACCGTACTGTTAAAGGGGGTCGAGGAAATACTAAGGAAAAAATTCCATGTGATGCTCAACTCAAAATCCTACACCTACCAATCCCTTCGAGTGAAGCCATTGGAAATACCATACAGTTCAGTCAATTTCTTTAGTGACAGAGATGAAGTTCTTCTGGCCTTTGAGGAATTTGTCCTGACTGAGGAGTTAGGAATTTGCCCGTGCGGATTTCCTACACAGTGAGGAACATGATAGCCCTGAGGATTTTGCTACTCAAAATTCCGACTGTTGTTGTGCTATGCGCTAGCTGTTCCAAAATATCTATCCACCTAACGGTCATATCATTGAAGGGCATTTATGTCTTATCATGTCGGGCTGCTCCCTAGGCTATAAATAGCTGCCCCCTACAACCACTAGCTGGCTGGCTGCTCCGAGAGAAACTGACACTTGTCATTTGAGAGCAACCCATCCTCCGAGGACTTTGAGCGAAAATCATCAAGTGAGGAAAAACCAAAAACCCAAAACCCAAACACCTACAAACCCCAAGTGATTGAGCATCACTGAAGAGATTGATCCTGAGTGGATCCGACGCTTTTTACCTTTGAAGACTGTGCTTCTTCCAGACGGTTAGGCGTCATGGTCTAGAGCATCCAAGAGGAATTGTGGATCGCCGAGTGACCAAGTTTGTGAAGGTTTGGAAGTCGCCTGAAGACTTACCACGAGTGATTGGACAAGGTCTGTGTGACCTTAGTTCAAGGAGAATACGGTGAGGATTGTGTGTCTTGGACTAAGTGTCCTTGACTGGGTGTCCTGGACTGTGTGTCCTCGAGTTTAAATACTCAGCCGCTCCAACCAGACGTACAACTGAGACAGCAGTTGGAACTAGTCTACCAAATCATTGTCTTCACCGAGCTTACTGGTTCTATTTCCTCAACTCTTTCATTTCCTCATAACTGTGTTGTATGTTTGTTCATATCTGTGTTTGAAGACTTTGACTGAAGACTTTCTCAATTTCCTCTTTTCAATTTCTTCAGTCTGTTTGTCTTCATCATGTGTTATCCTATGATTACGCTTCCTGTACTCTGTGCCTGTCTTCATTTCATCATGATGACTATGCTTGTATTCTGTTGTGTTTACTTTTGAGTACTTATTCCGCTGCTAGTAGTTCTTCGCTAAGGAATTTCCTCACCGGCAAATTCCTCAGTGCAGAATTTTGTAAAAATCACCTATTCACCCTCCCTCTAGTCGATATAACGCACTTTCAAAAATATAAAAGTAGGTGATGTTATCATAGAGTTAGAATATATTACTAAATATTATAAATAGCGAGTGTGGAATAATGGTGGATCGGTGTGCAGAATTGTCCTAGGCAATCGTTAACAAGACCGGTAATCACTATTGTAGTTTCATATGAGGGAGAGGCATAAGCTAACATACTTTCTCTAATTGGATCATATGCACTTATGATTGGAACTCTAGCAAGCATCTGCAACTACTAAAGATCATTAAGGTAAAACCCAACCATAGCATTAAAGCATCAAGTCCTCTTTATTCCCATACACAACAAACCCCCTTACTCAGGTTTGTGTTTCAGTCACTCACCAACCCACTATAAGCGAATCATGAACATATTGCAACACCCTACAGTGGGAACCCCTCACGCTTGCATGACACAGAGGGCACCATAGGACAGCATCAAAATAAAACATACAACTCATACCAATCTAGATCATCAATCAACCCAAAGACAAAGGATAACTACTCAAAACATCATAGGATGGCAACACATCATTGGATCATAATATGTGGCATAAAGCACCATGTTCAAGTAGGGATTACAGCGGGGTGCGGGAGAGTGGACCGCGTAAAAGAGATGATGATGGTGATGTTGATGAAGACGATCACCGCGGCGATGATTCCCCTCTCAATGGCACTCTGGTGCCACCAAGAGAGAGGAGGAGAGGTTCTCCCCCTTGTGCTTCCTCCTCCATGGCCTCCCCCCTAGATGGGGAGAGGTTCTCCCTCTGGTCCTTGGCCTTCATGGTGATGATGGCCCCTCTGGGATCCTCCTCCATGCCCTCCGGTGATGATGGACCCCTCCGGCAGGGTGCCAGAGAGGGCCTACATTGGTTTTCGGTGGCTACGGAGGCTTCTGGCGGCGTAACTCCCGATCTAGGTTAATTTTTCGAGGTTTCTGTATTTATAGGAATTTTTGGCATCGGTCTCACGTCAAGGAGGTGTCTGAGGCGTCCACGAGGCAAGACCACACACCTGGTGGGGGGGAACCCCCCACCCTCGTGGACGCCCCGGGACTCTCCTGGCCCAACTCTTTTGCTCCGGGGTCTTCTTTTGGTACATAAAAAATCGTCAAAAATTGGCACGTCAATTGGACTCCGTTTGATATTCCTTTTCTGTAAAACTCAAAAACAAGGAAAAAACAGAAACTGGCACTAGGCACTAGGTTAATAGGTTAGTCCCAAAAATCATATAAAATAGCATATAAATGCATATAAAACATCCAAGGTTGATAATATAATAGCATGAATACTTCATAAATTATAGATACATAGGAGACGTATCAGCATCCCCAAGCTTAATTCCTGCTCGTCCTCGAGTAGGTAAATGATAAAAGATATAATTTATGAAGTCTGAATGCTAGCAAGTGCATAAGTTTCATCAATGATAGTTTCAATCACTTTTTATAACATCATTATATATCATAACAGTAGCTCATCTTCATAAAACTTTTCATGATCAAGTAACAAGCTATTCACATGTTAAAGTATAGATCATAAACTTTCTTTAAACTAACAAACTATATTCTCAGTCATCAAACAATTGCAATTCATCTTATTTTCAGGAAGGGTCTATGTCAGAGCTTTGGTTTAGCAAACTCCACATACTCAACTATCATTTAATCTTTCACAATTGCTAACACTCACATGATATCTATGGGTTCAAAGTTTTAATCGAACATAGAGAAAGATAGGAGCTTATAGATTCGCCTCCCAACCTTTTACCTCAAGGGTAATGTCAACAATAATAGTTCTTGATAACTTACATCCAATTGGATATATATATCAGGATCTTTCCAACACAATGTGCTTGCCAAAGGATAAAATGTAAAAAAGGAAAGGTGAAGATCACCATGACTCTTGCATAAGGTAGAAGATAAAAGTAAAAGATAGGCCCTTCGCAGAGGGAAGCAGAGGTTGTCATGCGCTTTTATGGTTGGATGCACAAAATCTTAATGCAAAAGAATGTCACTTTATATTGCCACTTGTGATATGGACCTTTATTATGCAGTCCGTCGCTTTTATTTCTTCCACATCACAAGATCGTATAAAGCTTATTTTCTCCACATTAATAGATCATACATATTTAGAGGGCAATTTTTATTGCATGCACCGATGACAACTTACTTGAAGGATCTTACTCAATCCATAGGTAGGTATGGTGGACTCTCATGGCAAAACTGGTTTAAGGAATGTTTGGAAGCACAAGTAGTATCTCTACTTGGTGTAAAGAATTTGGCTAGCATGAGGGGGAAAAGCAAGCTCAACATATTGGATGATCCAAGACAATATACTTTATTTTGGATATAAAAAAACATAACCCATTATGTTGTCTTCCTTGTCTGACATCAAACTTTTAGCATGTCATATTTTAATGAGTGCTCACAATTACAAAATATGTCCAAGATAGTATATTTATATGTGAAATCTCTCTTCCCTCAATATTCTTTCATGAATTGTTCAAGTGACCAATTCTACGTTTGCTAACTTTCAATAAGTTTACTAACTATACTTATTCTATGTGAAGTCATTACTCCCCATGGTATAAGCATATGAAACATATATAAATTGATATTTATGATATTCAATTCATTTGACCATTTACTCATAGGATATATGTGAAGCACACGAGTAATGACAAACTACTCCAAAAAGATATGAGTGAAGGACACTGAGTAGTCAAATAATTAACTAGCCATCGGAGGATTCTTTTTCATTTAAGATTTAAGATCCAATGATTTTATTCAAACAGAAAGTAAAATTGAAAATACTCTCCAAGAAAAACACATATCATGTGACGAATAAAAATATAGCTCCGAGTAAGATATACTGATAGCTTTGAAGACGAAAGAGGGGATGCCTTCCGGGGCATCCCCAAGCTTAGGCGCTTAAGTCTTCCTTGAATATTACCTTGGGGTGCCTTAGGCATCCCCAAGATTAGGGTCTTTCCACTCCTTATTCTCCTCATATTGATATCTCACCCAAAGCTTGAAAACTTCAATCATGCAAAACTTAACGGAACTTCGTGAGATAGGTTAGTATGATAAAGAGTAAACCATTCACCTTGGTACTGTAAAAGACAAAGATCGTAATTGTTCTCACACAGTGCCTACTGTACCATATCATTTCTATAATTTATATTGAGGAATATAAGTCATAGAAACTAGAAAACAAGCAAACTATGCAATGAAAACAGAATCTGTCAGAAACAGAACAGTATGTAATGATTTGAACACTAACCATACTTCTGCTACTCAAAAAATTATGAAATAAATTGGTGGACGTGAGAAATTTGTCTATTAATCTTCTGAAAAAAATAATGAGCACCAAAGCACTCTTTTGTAAAAAAATGGCAGCTAATCTCGTGAGCACAAAGTTTCTGTTTTTTACAGCAAGATCACATTAGCTTTCACCCAAGTCTTCCCAAAGGTCTTACTTGGCACTTTATTGAAACAAAATCTATAAAACATGATTACTACAGTAGCTTAATAATGTAAAACACAAAAACAGTTAAGGGTAAATATTGGGTTGTCTCCCAACAAGCGCTTTTCTTTAATGCCTTTTAGCTAGGCATGATGATTTCCATGATGCTCACATGAAAGATAAGACTTGAACATAAAGAGAGCATCATGAAGAATATGACTAGCACATTTAAACCTAACCCACTTCCTATGCCTAGGGATTTTGTGATCACACAATTTATGGGAACAATAATCAACTAGCATAGGAAGGAAAAACAAGTATAACTTCAAAACTTTAAGCACATAGAGAGAAAAACTTGATATTATTGCACTCCTACAAGCATGTATTCCTCCCTCATAATAATTTTCAGTAGCATCATGAATGATTTCAACAATATAACCATCACATAAAGCATTCTTTTCATGATCTACGAGCATAGAAATTTTTCTACTCTCCACATAAGCAAAATTCTTCTCATTCGGAATAGCGGGATCACTAGTTCTTAGAGTTGACACTCTTCCAAACCTGCTTTAGATGATAGTATTATTCATACTACAAAAGATATAAGTGAAGTTCATGGAGCTTTCTACAATTAATATAAACTAACCAATGTCCAAGCTCAGATTGTATAAGTGAAGCACATGAAGCATTCTATAAAACCATACTCAAAAGATTTAAGTGAAGCACAAAGAGCAATTCTATAAGATCATACTTAAAAGATATAAGTGAAGCACATGAAGCATTTTATAAATCAATGAAGGGCTATATCATACTAGCATGGTTCATAAAGTAAGAAAAAAACAAAGGACACAAATCATGTGAACAAACCAAAAACCGAGGTATACCGATAATTGTTGAAGAAGAAAGATGGGATGCCAACCGGGGCATCCCCAAGCTTAGATGCTTGAGTATCCTTAGAATATTTACTTTGGGTGCCTTGGGCATCCCCAAGCTTGAGCTCTTGCCTCTCTTTATTCTTCTCACATCGGTAACTCCTCGTTCTTCGAACACTTCATCCACAAAGAACTTAACAAAAACTTTGTGAGATCCGTTAGTATAATAAAGCAAATCACTACCTTTAGGTACTGTTGCAAACTCATTCCAATTTCATATTAGAACTATATCTACTGTATTCCAACTTCACCATGGTTCATACCCCCCGATACTACCCATAGATTCGTCAAAATAAGCAAACAACACACGAAAAACAGAATCTGTCTAAAACAGGACAGTCTGTAGTAATATGAAGGTTTAGTAAACTTCTGTATCTCCAAAAATTATGAAATAAATTTGAAAAATTTATACATAAGTAATGTGAAAAAAGTTTCAGGCCCATTTGACTTTACAGTAAAAAATGTAAAATCACGCGCTATAGCCAAAGTTTATGTTTTTGTTCTGCACATAGTAAACAAGCAATCTAATCATCCTAAAAGCAAAGCTTGGCACATTATTTTTATAATACAATGGATATATATATAAGGGGATAATTATTTACATATAAACTTCCATGAAAAATTCTACATTGTTTCCGTGAGCATGAACACGAGTGCTCAAGGTCGACCCTCACTTCTTCAATGCATAACTTTCCAATCACTTCTCTTTTTGAAAAAAAAAATTAGGCATGAGAGGCAAGTATTTTTTTTTTTGGTATTTTCATTCTTTAAAAAAATTGTATGTCTCACCCACAACTAAACAGAAACAAAAAGGAAAAACAAAATCTACTTAGTGAAGAAAGCAAACAAGCACACACGAGAATATCAACCCCATGCTATTGCTCCCCGGCAACGGCGCCAGAAAAGAGCTTGATAATCCCCAAGTGCAAGGAATCATCGTAGCAATTTCCAAAGATGGAAGTGATAAGTATGGAGTGTCGAACCCACAAGGAGCCAAAGGTAAGATCAATATTCTCTCAAGCCCTGTCTGCCACTGATACGTTTGCTTCCAACTAGCAACGAGAAATAAAACTATGTTGTGGGTATGAAGAGGATAATTTTGTATGATATCAGAGAGCTAAAATATAAAAGTAGGTGCTGTTATCATAGAGTTAGAATATATTACTAAATATTAAAAATAGCGAGTGTGGAATAATGGTGGATCGGTGTGCGGAATTGTCCTATGCAATCGTTAACAAGACCGGTAATCACTATTGCAGTTTCATATGAGGGAGAGGCATAATCTAACATACTTTCTCTACTTGGATCATATGCACTTATGATTGGAACTCTAGCAAGCATCTGCAACTACTAAAGATCATTAAGGTAAAACCCAACCATAGCATTAAAGCATCAAGTCCTCTTTATTCCCATACACAACAACCCCCTTACTCGGGTTTGTGTTTCAGTCACTCACCAACCCACTATAAGCGAATCATGAACTTATTGCAACACCCTACAGTGGGAACCCCTCACGCTTGTGCGACACGGAGGGCACCATAGGACAACATCAAAATAAAACATACAACTCATACCAATCTAGATCATCAATCAACCCAAAGACAAAGGATAACTACTCAAAACATCATAGGATGGCAACACATCATTGGATCATAATATGTGGCATAAAGCACCATGTTCAATTAGGGATTACAGCGGGGTGCGGGACAGTGGACCGCGTAAAAGAGATGATGATGGTGATGTTGATGAAGACGATCACCGCGGTGATGATTCCCCTCTCGATGGCACTCCGGTGCCACCAAGAGAGAGGAGGTGTAACACCCTCGATGCGACTATAGCTCCCACGTGTCGAGGCACGACTTAGAGACATAATCGCATTGAAGGCATATGTCGCAAGTTAGGCAATCTTCACAACATCCCATGTAATAAAGATAATAAAAGGGGAGATAACATAGTTGGCTTACACTCGCCACGTCAATCAAAGTACATAAATAACATTACATCATCCAAACACTCATGGCCCGACTACGGCGCCAAAATAAAAGATAACCCAACATGCGACACGGTCCCGATCACCCCAACTGGGCACCACTACTGATCATCAGGGAAAGACACGTAGTATCGTTGAGAGTCCTCGTCGAACTCCCACTTGAGCTCAAGCGCGTCACCTGGAGCGGAATCATCAGGCCCTGCATCTGGTTTGAAAGTAATCTGTGAGCCACAGGGACTCAGCAATCTCGCACCCTCGCGATCAAGACTACTTAAGCTTAATAGGTAAGGCAATATAAATATGTGGAGCTGCAGCAAGCGACTAGCCTATATGATGGCTAACCCGTTCGCAAAAGAGAGCGAGAAGAGGAGGCAAAGCGCGAGCGAGAAACTAGAGAACAACCTGCGCAAGCATTACTCCAACACTGTGTTCACTTCCCGGACTCCGCCGAGAAGAGACCATCACGGTAACTCACACTGTTGATTCATTTTAATTAAGTTAAGGTTCAAGTTATCTACAACCGGACATTAACAAATTCCCATCTGCCCATAACAGCGGGCACGACTTTCGAAAGTTCAAATCCCTGCAGGGGAGTCCCAACTTAGCCCATGACAAGCTCTTACGGTCAACGAAGGAATAGACCTCCTCCCGAGACGTTCCGATCAGACTCGGTATCCCGGTTCTTCAAGACAACTCCGACAATGGTAAAACAAGTCCAGCAACACCACCCGTTGTGCCGACAAATCCCGATAGGAGCTGCACATATCTCGTTCTCAGGGCACACCGGATAAGCTAAGCGTACGGGAGCCAACGTAACCCAAGTTGCCAAGGGACGGCCCCGCACGGTGCTCTAGGTTGGACCAACGCTCAAAGGAGCACTGGCCCGGGGATTTAAATTAAGATGACCCTTGAGTCCGCGAAACCCAAGGGAAAAGGCTAGGTGGCAAATGGTAAAACCAAGGTTGGGCATTGCTGGAGGAGTTTTATTCAAGGCGGGCTGTCAAGGGGTTCCCATTATAACCCAACCGCATAAGGAACGCAAACTCCGGGAACATAACACCGATATGACGGAAACTAGGGCAGCAAGAGTGGAACAAAACACTACGCGAGAGGCCGAGCCTTCCACCCTTTACCAAGTATATAGATGCATTAAGATAACATGGCAATATAATGATATCCCAACAAGTAAATAATGTTCCAACAAGGAACGGTCTCCAATCTTCACCTGCAACTAGCAACGCTATAAGAGGGGCTGAGCAAAGCGGTAACATAGCCAATCAATGGTTTGCTAGGACATGGTGGGTTAGAGGTTTGACATGGCAATTTGGGAGGCTTGAAAGCAAGTGGTAGGCATTGTAGCATTGGCATAGCAAAAGAGCGAGCATCTAGCAAAGCAAAGATAGTAGTGATTTCGAGGGTATGATCATCTTGCCTGCAAAGTTGTCAGAGTTGACTGGATCCTCGAAAGCAAACTCAACGGGCTCCTCGTTAGCGAACTCATCTCTCGGCTCTACCCAAACAAGACAAACAAGCAACAAGGACACAATCAACCATGTGCAAGGCTCAAACAATATGATGCAAAGAAGATATGCTATGCGGGATGCGATGCGGGATGCATATGCAAGATTTGACAAGGAATGCATGAACCTGGCCTCAACTTAGAATTCCAAGTGTGCCACTGGAGAGATGAGATTAAATCGCTTGAAAACAATATAAAGAATGCCGGGATCGGAGTTACGGTTTGGAAATGGTAAGCAATTCAAATATGACCACGTTCTGCGATTTGCAGCACGTAGCCATCTAAATGCAACAAGATGAACATGCTACAGCACCCAAACATGGCATAAAAATACATGGCAGGAAACTATTCATGATGCTTAACAAAAGTCTAGCACTGAGCTACGGCCAATTCATCCATTAACAGGTTCAAACAAGCATGGCAAAAATGCATTTGACAAACAGATTTCAGACTTAGTGAAATTAACACTTGTCTGGAATTTCAGATCAGATAGCACTCTTTGGAGCGACAAAACTACATGCTACATGATCTGAACATGGCAAAGTAAAGCTTGGCATGGAGCTACTCAAAGAGCTTAACAAAAGTCCCTTAGTGACCTTGAGCCAAAAGGGATCAAAAAATACATTTGCAAGCATGTGAACATGGCAAAAACATAATCAGATCACAGACTTAGTGAAAATTGGAGCAAGCTGAAAACAGATATCAAGTATGCATGTTTACGAGCTCGATGCACTCACTACAGAGCAAGTCATGACAATCTAAGCATGCACCCATCAAGAATACACAAAATACAAGCTAGAAATGGCAAGAACAATAGCATAGAATGCACGGATCAACTACAGCATCATCGGCAAAATCGCTAACAAGTAGACAATCTGCCCAGATTCACGAAATGACAAAAGTAGAGCTCGATTGACTCGAGCTAGGGTGCTCCCTAATTGCAAACAAAGACATGGATGGATAGAGCACTACAAGATTAACAAAACATCCTTACTGATCATCCTCAAAAGAGGCACGGATCAATAGGAAACAACAAGAACATATGGCCATATGAGATGACCAGCTCAAGGACTTAGTGGAAATGCTAAGTCCCTGAAATCAGCATTAACAAGGGCATTTGAACTAGGGTTTCGGGAGAAAGGCAACCGAGTTTTGGATCTCAGATCCAGATCGGATCGGGCCGGTATTGTAGCTGGCACGGTCGCCGAGGATGGACGGGGCGGCGCTTGCCGGCGACGAGGGGCGGCGAGGAGGCGGCGGCGGCGGGCTCGGACGACGGGGTGGCGTCGGGCAGCGCGCGGCGGCACCGGGGCGGCGGAGGCGAGGTGAGGCGGCGGTGAGGAGGTCCGGTCGGCGGAGCTCGCGCCGGCCGGCAATGGCGCGGCGGCGCCGGCGCGGGAAGGCGGCGGCCGGGGCAGCGGCGTCGGGGAAGGAGGGCGGCGCGCGTGGGAGGAGGCTCTGGCCCGGGCGGAACGCGGGGAGGGCCGGCTTCGGGCCGGCGGGCCTCGGCGGCGTCAAGGACAGGAACCGCCACGTGGCGCCCTTCTATTGGCGCGGGGCGGTGTCCGGCGCGGAGGCGGACATGTCCGGTGGCGGCGGGGCGTTTTTAGGGTTTGGACGGGGGAGAGATCCGGATTTCGGGGAAGGGGTCTATATATAGGCATAGAGGGAGCTAGGAGAGTCCAAATGAGGTGCGGTTTTCGGCCACGCGGTCGTGATCGACTGCTCTAGATGATGGAGAGGGTTTTGGTGGGTTTTGGGACAACTTGGACGGGTGTTGGGCTGCAACACACACGAGGCCTTTTCGGTCCCTCGGTTAACCGTTGGAGTATCAAACGAAGTCCAAATGGTACGAAACTTGACAGGCGGTCTGCCGGTAGTAAACCAAGGCCGCTTGGCAAGTCTCGGTCCAATCCAGAAATGTTTAATCCCCACACTCGAAAGAAAGGTAGAATTGACCACCGGAGGAGAACGAATCGCCGGAATGCAAAATGGACAACGGGGAAAATGCTTGAATGCATGAGATGAACACGTATGCAAATGCAATGCACGTGATGACATGATATGAGATGCATGACAACGATAACAACACACGGAGACAAAACCCGAACCCAAGAAAATAAAATAACTTAAGGCCGGAAACGGCAAGAGTTGGAGTACATATTGGGTAAATCACATCCGGGGTGTTACAACACTCCACCACTACGAAAGGATCTCGTCCCGAGATCTAGGACTGAAAGAACGCCGGGTACTCAGAACGGAGGTGATCCTCGCGTTCCCAGGTAGCTTCACGGTCGGAATGGTGTGACCACTTGACTTTGAGGAATTTGATTGACTTGTTGCGAGTCTTGCGTTTAGTCTCTTCAAGAATAGCAACGGGGTGCTCAAGATAAGAGAGATCTTCTTGGAGCTCAATGTCCTCGAAGTTGATGGTGCGGTCAGGAGTCTTGAAGCACTTTCGAAGCTGAGAGACATGGAATACATCATGAACATTTGCAAAGTTTGAAGGAAGCTCGAGTTGATAGGCGAGGTCGCCTCTCTTGCTGACAATCTTGAAAGGTCCCACGTATCTGGGGGCAAGCTTCCCTTTGATACCGAAGTGACGAGTACCTTTCATAGGAGAGACGCGGAGGTAAACATGATCTCCGATCTCGAAAGACAAATCACGGTGCTTACTATCATAGTAGCTCTTCTGACGGGATTGTGCTGCTTTGAGGTTATCTCGAATGAATTTGCACATTTCCTCTGCCTCTGTGATTAAGTCATTACCCAAGAGCTGACGTTCACCGGTTTCGGACTAGTTGAGAGGGGTACAGCACTTCCTGCCATACAGAATTTTAAATGGGGCCTTGCCTGAACTTGCTTGAAAACTGTTATTGTAGGAGAATTCAACATAAGGAAGACAATCCTCCCACTTCATGCCGAAGGAGATCACACAAGCCCTGAGCATATCTTCAAGAATCTGGTTGACACGCTCGACTTGGCCGCTAGTTTGAGGATGGAAAGTTGTGTTGAAGCAGATGTTGGTGCCCATGGCCTTCTGAAAAGAATCCCAAAACTTGGAGGTAAAGATGCTGCCATGGTCTGAAGAGATCACTTGTGGGATACCGTGCAGAGAGACAATTCGAGAGGTATAGAGTTCCGCCAATTGAGCTGCAGTGATTGACTCTTTGATAGGCAGAAAGTGAGCCACTTTGGTGAGTTTGTCGATGACAACGAATATAGCATCATTACCACGTTTGGACTTTGGAAACTCAGTCACGAAGTCCATCTCAATGTGGTCAAACTTCCATTCTGGAATGGCAAGAGGTTGGAGGAGACCTACTGCCCTTTGGTGTTCTGCCTTCACTCTTCTGCAGACATCACACTCATTTACAAACTGAGCAATCTTGCGCTTCATTCGAGTCCACCAATAAGCCTGCTTGAGGTCCTGATACATCTTCGTACTCCCAGGGTGGATGGAGAGGGGAGAATTGTGAGCCTCGTCCATGATCACTTTACGAAGGTCACCTTTGGGCACAACAATACGATCCTCGAAGAAGAGAGTATCCTTGTCATCAAGGCGGTAGCACTTGTACTTGGGTTGACTCTTGGCAATCCCAATCTTCACCTTCTTCACCATAGCATCAAGAAGCTGAGCTTGGCGAATCTGATCTTCCAAGGTAGGAGAGACTTGAAGGTTGGCGAGGAAACCTTGAGGAACAACTTGGAGATTAAGTTTGCAGAAAGCTTCACAAAGCTCGGGTTGATAAGGCTTGAGAATCAGACTGTTGTAATAAGCCTTCCTGCTCAATGCGTCAGCAATCACATTGGCCTTGCCTGGAGTATACTCGATACTCGGATTATACTCTTGAATCATTTCGACCCATCGAGTCTGCCTGAGGTTGAGATTAGGCTGAGTGAAGATGTACTTGAGACTCTTGTAGTCAGTGAAAATGTCCACTTTTCTTCCCAATAAGAGATGTCTCCAAGTCAAAAGAGCATGCACAACTACCGCGAACTCGAGATCATGAGTGGGGTAGTTCTTCTCATTGGGCTTCAACTGGCGAGAGGTATAAACAACAACTTTCTTCTCTTGCATCAACACTGCGCCAAGACCTTGGAGAGAGGCATCACAAAAGACCTTGTACGGCTTGGATTCATCAGGCGGAGTCAGAACTAGAGCAGTGATCAATTTCTCTTTCAAAGTGTTGAAAGCAATGTCACACTCCAGAGACCAAACGTACTTGACGTGCTTCCGGAGAAGATTTGAGAGAGGCTTCGCGATCTTAGAAAAGTTTTCAACGAATCTTCGGCAACAGCTTGCGAGACCGAGGAAGCTACGGAGTTGCTTCACGTTCTGAGGAGGTTCCCAATTCACAATTGCAGACACCTTCTCAGGATTCACCGCAAATGCCCTTGGCAGAGATGATATGACTAAGATAAAGAACCTCATCGAGCCAAAATTCACACTTGGAGAACTTGGCGTAGAACTTGTGTTCTCTGAGCTTATCGAGCACCAAACGCAAGTGCTTGGCATGATCTTCCTTGTTCTTCGAGAAAACCAGAATGTCGTCGAGATAGACCAAAACAAAGTCATTGGTGTAGGCATTGAAGATGAAGTTCATCATGCGAGAGAATGTCGGAGGAGCGTTGACGAGGCCAAAAGACATGACAGTGTACTCATATGAACCATAGCTTGTCCTGAAAGCCATCTTGGGAATATCTTGCTCACGAATTCGAATCTGATGATAACCCATACGGAGATCAAGCTTGGAGAATACTTGGGCACCTTTGAGTTGTTCGAACAGCTCATTGATGTTGGGAAGTGGATATTTGTTCTTGATGGTCTTCTTGTTCAATGGACGGTAATCGACACAAAGTCGGTCTGTTCCATCCTTCTTCTTCACAAAAAGAACACCACAACCCCACGGAGAAGAACTAGGCCGGATGAGACCCATTCTATCTTGAATATCGAGTTGCTTCTTCAGCTCCTTCAACTCTTCAGGTCCGAGCTTGTAAGGATGCTTGCACACAAGTTCCGTGCCGGGCTCAAGATCAATGACGAATTCAACTGGTCAGTGCGGAGGCATTCCTGGAAGCTCTTCTAGAAAGACGTCTTGATATTCGCAAACGACTGGAATTTGCGAGATGGCATCGAGTTCACCCTTCTCATTGAGAGAAAACAGACGGATGGTATTATCCCGAGCAGAAAAGACAATTACATCCTCAGACGAATGAGTCAATTGAATCTGCCTGGCGGCACAATCAAGATGCGCCTTGTGCTTAGAAAGCCAATCCATCCCGAGAATAAGATCAATATCCGAGTTACCAAGAACCATTGGGGAAGCCAGAAATTTGAAATCACCCATCATGATAGAAACATCCGGGACTATTGAAGTAGCCCTCATAGACTTAGCCGGAGAAACCACTCCCATAGGTTTACCCAACATTTGCGAAATGAAGTCATGCTTGGAAACAAATGATATTGACATGAAACAATGCGATGCACCAGTGTCAAAAAGAACTTTTGCGGGAAAAGAGTTAACTGGAAAGTTACCCATGATGACATCTGACAAATCCTCTGCCTGAGTTGCATTCAGCAAGTTGACCTTGGCGTGTTTGGGGTTATGCTTGACCACAGCTGTACTTACCGATCTCACAGGAGGAGGAGGAGGAGGGAGGCGCCTCTGATTGAAGCACTTGTTGGCATAGTGACCCTTCTGTTGGCACTTGTTGCACGTGACCTCTGAAAGCGGACGGTGGTACGGAGCACTTGATCTTGGAGCTTGAGACGAAGTCTTGTTCTGAAAGCCAGGGTTGGGTGGGTGGGAAGATCCACTGCCACCTTTGCTCTTCTGCTGATACGGCTGAAGAAACGGAGGAGGAGGAAGCCAATACTTCTACTGCTTGGCCACTTGAGTAGAGGAAGAAGGAGTAGCATCTCTGACTCGCTTCTTGGAAGCATCACATCTCAGTTGAGCGGCCTCTTGCTTCAGTGCCATGTTGTAGAACTCATCGTACCTCAAGGGCTCAAAGAGAACAAGAGCTAGCTGGATTTCTTCTCTAAGACCACCCCTGAACTGGTATATCATGCTCTTCTCATCAGGAACGTCCTGCTTAGCAAAGCGGGCGAGCTTCTGGAACAACTTGTTGTAGTCATAGACAGACAAAGATCCTTGCTTCAGGTTGCGGAATTCCTCACGCTTACTTTCAACCACACTCTGGGGAATATGATGAGCTTTGAAGTCTTGACAGAATTCATCCCAGGTAATCACACGTCCTCCTCTGGAATCCTTGTACTGCTGGAACCATTCTGCAGCTTGATCTTTGAGTTGGAAAGAAGCGAACTTGACGAAGTCCTCAAGCCTGACGTTAATGCACTCGAAATGCTTGCACAGATCCACGAGCCAATTGTCAGCATCGGTTGCCTCGACACAATTGCTGAAAGTCTTTGGCCCGTTAGCAAGGAACTGGTTGAGTGTAGCAAAGTGATTCTGATTGTTGCCTTGGTTCCCTTGGTTGCCATGATTGCGCTTTTGAAGAATTTGCATGATCAACTGTGTGTTTACATTGGTTGCGGCCATCACAGCTTGCCATGCCTCTGGAGGAGGTGGAGGTGGTGGCGGATCCTGATTCTGATTCTGATTGGTGCTCTTAGCGGGAGCCATCCTGAAGAGGTTGACCACCGTAAGCACATAGACAGATAAAATGAAGCTGAATCCAACGGAATGAAAATTGCAACATAAAGTCTTCACATCCGAACAAAATGAACGAATGCATTCCTCTTGAAATGGTCACATATTCATAACTTGAGAAGCCACTTAGAATTTAGGTAGAGAAATAAATCAACAAGGTACGGATCAAGAACGAATAATCGGTAAGAAATCCCAAGCTCAAACCAAATATCCATGGAAGAAGAACTAGAGCTACAAGAATTCCCACCTATGAAACTCCCGAACCTTTCCGGTTATGCAATCAGGTGTTGGGGATACAGGGGAAGCATAATATCTCACCCAAATCTAGCAAATCCTACATCCAGTTGTATCCATCCTTCAACACATAACCGAGAAAAACTTCGGAAACCATCTACCTCAACCTTCGAAAAGCATCCGTTATACAAGTTATCGCGATACTCCCGAACTCCCGCCCCAGTACTGGGTGGCGTCGAGGTTATCTCACCAACGAACTGCATAAAAGAGATTTTCGATGTCGGCGTACTAAACTCAGGTATTCCAGAATTGCAACGATAAAATTATGACGACAACACCTCAGAGCTCAACTCCCTGGGACACTTCCACAAAACCCCTGACAGGAGGCACCAAGACAATGTTCTCGTCATAAAACCATCGGAACGATTCCAAGATACCCGCGTGATCCTAAAAATTTTTGTAGTGAAATTTGAGAAGAGAAGAGTCAAAACTCTACGTCAGGATGCCTTACCAGAGCGATGAGGAGACTGGGAAGTAAAAAGAATTCCTAAACTCTCCGATATATAATTCCTAAATGACTCAAAACATTTTTCTAGACACAACTCGGCTGCTAAAACGATCAAGCAATGGGGCTCCTAAGGTCGGGGAAGGCTCTGATTACCAACTTGTAACACCCTCGATGCGACTATAGCTCCCACGTGTTGAGGCACGACATAGAGACATAATCGCATTGAAGGCATATTTCGCAAGTTAGGCAATCTTCACAACATCCCATGTAATAAAGATAATAAAAGGGGAGATAACATAGTTGGCTTACACTCGCCACGTCAATCAAAGTACATAAATAACATTACATCATCCAAACACTCATGGCCCGACTACGGCGCCAAAATAAAAGATAACCCAACATGCGACACGGTCCCGATCACCCCAACTGGGCACCACTACTGATCATCAGGGAAAGACACGTAGTATCATTGAGAGTCCTTGTCGAACTCCCACTTGAGCTCAAGCGCGTCACCTGGAGCGGAATCATCAGGCCCTGCATCTGGTTTGGAAGTAATATGTGAGCCACAGGGACTCAGCAATCTCGCACCCTCGCGATCAAGACTATTTAAGCTTAATAGGTAAGGCAATATAAATATGTGGAGTTGCAGCAAGCGACTAGCCTATATGGTGGCTAACCCATTCGCAAAAGAGAGCGAGAAGAGGAGGCAAAGCGCGAGCGAGAAACTAGAGAACAACCTACGCAAGCATTACTCCAACATCATGTTCACTTCCCGTACTCCGCCGAGAAGAGACCATCACGGTAACTCACACTGTTGATTCATTTTAATTAAGTTAAGGTTCAAGTTATCTACAACCGGACATTAACAAATTCCCATCTGCCCATAACCGCGGGCACTGCTTTCGAAAGTTCAAATCCCTGCAGGGGAGTCCCAACTTAGCCCATGACAAGCTCTCACGGTCAACAAAGGAATAGACCTCCTCCCGAGAAGTTCCGATCAGACTCGGTATCCCGGTTCTTCAAGACAACTCCTACAATGGTAAAACAAGTCCAGCAACACCACCCGCTGTGCCGACAAATCCCGATAGGAGCTGCACATATCTCGTTCTCAGGGCACACCGGATAAGCTAAGCGTACGGGAGCCAACGTAACCCAAGTTGCCAAGGGACGGCCCCGCACGGTGCTCTAGGTTGGACCAACGCTCAGAGGAGCACTGGCCCGGGGGTTTAAATTAAGATGACCCTTGAGTCTGCGAAACCCAAGGGAAAAGGCTAGGTGGCAAATGGTAAAACCAAGGTTGGGCATTGCTAGAGGAGTTTTATTCAAGGCGGACAGTCAAGGGGTTCCCATTATAACCCAACCGCGTAAGGAACGCAAACTCCGGGAACATAACACCGATATGACGGAAACTAGGGCGGTAAGAGTGGAACAAAACACTAGGCGAGAGGCCGAGCCTTCCACCCTTTACCAAGTATATAGATGCATTAAGATAACATGGCAATATAATGATATCCCAACAAGTAAATAATGTTCCAACAAGGACTGGTCTCCAATCTTCACCTGCAACTAGCAACGCTATAAGAGGGGCTGAGCAAAGCGGTAACATAGCCAATCAACGGTTTGCTAGGACATGATGGGTTAGAGGTTTGACATGGCAATTTGGGAGCCTTGAAATCAAGTGGTAGGCATCGTAGCATTGGCATAGCAAAAGAGTGAGCATCTAGCAAAGCAAAGATAGTAGTGATTTCGAGGGTATGATCATCTTGCCTGCAAAGTTTTCAGAGTTGACTGGACCCTTGAAAGCAAACTCAACGGGCTCCTCGTTAGCGAACTCGTCTCCCGGCTCTACCCAAATAAGACAAACAAGCAACAAGGACACAATCAACCACGTGCAAGGCTCAAACAATATGATGCAAAGAAGATATGCTATGCAGGATGCATATGCAAGATTTGACAAGGAATGCATGAACCTGGCCTCAACTTGGAATTCCAAGTGTGCCACTGGAAATATGAGATGAAATCGCTTGAAAACAATATAAAGAACGCCGGAATCGGAGTTACGGTTTGGAAATGGTAAGCAATTCAAATATGACCACGTTCTGCGATTTGCAGCACGTAGCCATCTAAATGCAACAAGATGAACATGCTACAGTACCCAAACATGCCATAAAAATACATGGCAGGAAACCATTCATGATGCTTAATAAAAGTCTAGCACTGAGCTACGGCCAATTCATCCATTAACAGGTTCAAACAAGCATGGCAAAAATGCATTTGACAAATAGATTTCAGACTTAGTGAAATTAACACTTGTCTGGAATTTCAGATCAGATAACACTCTTTGGAGCGACAAAACTACATGCTACAGGATCTGAACATGGCAAAGTAAAGCTTGGCATGGAGATACTCAAAGAGCTTAACAAAAGTCCCTTAGTGACCTTGAGCCAAAAGGGATCAGAAAATACATTTGCAAGCATGTGAACATGGCAAAAACATAATCAGATCACAGACTTAGTGAAAACTAGAGCAAGCTAAAAACAGATATCAAGTAGGCATGTTTACGAGCTCGATGCACTCACTACAGAGCAAGTCATGACAATCTAAGCATGCACCCATCAATAATACACAAAATACAAGCTAGAAATGGCAAGAACAATAGTATAGCATGCACGGATCAACTACAACATCATCGGCAAAATCGCTAACAAGTAGACAATCTGCCCAGATTCACGAAATGACAAAAGTAGAGCTCGATTGACTCGAGCTAGGGTGCTCCATAATTGCAAACAAATACATGGATGGATAGAGCACTACAAGATTAACAAAATATCCTTACTGATCATCCTCAAAAGAGGCACGGATCACTAGGAAACAACAAGAACATATGGCCATATGAGATGACCAGCTCAAGGACTTAGTGGAAATGCTAAGTCCCTGAAATCAGCATTAACAAATGCTTCACTTTGCAAGCTTGTGCTAGTCACCACACACATCACAAAAATACATGGGTTGCACCTCTGGAAAGATGGCAAAACCCTTAGCAAAACATATGTAGAGCACCAGGGCATATCATGCACACATTAATCATGGCAAACATGACAAATAGCTAAATGGAGCAGCAGATCTGACAATTATCTCAAATAGCATTCTTCTAATAACATTTCGGGCATCAAGATGAACTCAAACGAAAATGATGCAATGAGATGAAATGATGTGCTCTCTGAGACGAACATTTTGATATGCTATATGCCCAAAACGGAGCTACGGATGAGGAGTTATGATGCGATGAACAAGGGCATTTGAACTAGGGTTTCGGGACAAAGTCAACCGAGTTTTGGATCTCAGATCCAGATCAGATCGGGCCGGTACTGTACCTGGCACGGTCGCCGAGGATGGCCGGGCGGCGCTTGCCGGCGACGAGGGGCGGCGAGGAGGCGGCGGCGGCGGGCTCAGACGACGGGGCGGCGTCGGGCAGCGCGCGGCGGCGCCGGGGCGGCGGAGGCGAGGTGAGGCGGCGGTGAGGAGGTCCGGTCGGCAGAGCTCACTCCGGCCGGCAATGGCGCGGCGACGCCGGAGCGGGGAGGCGGCGGACGGGGCAGCGGCGTCGGGGAAGGAGGGCGACGCGCGCGGGCGGAGGCTCTGGCCCGGGCGGAACACGGGAAGGGGCGGCTTCGGGCCGGCGGGCCTCGGCGGCGGCGGGGATAGGAACCGCCATGTGGCGCCCGTCTATTGGCGTGGGGCGCTGTCCGGCGTGGAGGCGGACATGTCCGGTGGCGGCGGGGCGTTTTTAGGGTTTGGACGGGGGAGAGATCCGGATTTCAAGGGCTCAAAGAGAACAAGAGCTAGCTGGATTTCTTCTCTGAGACCACCCCTGAACTGGTATATCATGCTCTTCTCATCAGGAACGTCCTGCTTAGCAAAGCAGGCGAGCTTCTGGAACAACTTGTTAGTCATAGACAGACAAAGATCCTTGCTTCAGGTTGCGGAATTCCTCATGCTTACTTTCAACCACACTCTGGGGAATATGATGAGCTTTGAAGTCTTGACAGAATTCATCCCAGGTAATCACACGTCCTCCTCTGGAATCCTTGTACTGCTGGAACCATTCTGCAGCTTGATCTTTGAGTTGGAAAGAAGCGAACTTGACAAAGTCCTCAAGCTTGACGTTAATGCACTCGAAATGCTTGCACAGATCCACGAGCCAATTGTCAGCATCGGTTGCCTCGACACAATTGTTGAAAGTCTTTGGCCCGTTAGCAAGGAACTGGTTGAGTGTAGCAAAGTGATTCTGATTGTTGCCTTGGTTCCCTTGGTTGCCTTGATTGCGCTTTTGAAGAATTTGCATGATCAACTGCGTGTTTGCATTGGTTGCGGCCATCATAGCTTGCCATGCCTCTGGAGGAGGTGGAGGTGGTGGCGGATCCTGATTCTGATTCTGATTGGTGCTCTTAGCAGGAGCCATCCTGAAGAGGTTGACCACCGTAAGCACATAGACAGATAAAATGAAGCTGAATCCAACATAATGAAAATTGCAACATAAAGTCTTCACATCCGAACAAAATGAACGAATGCATTCCTCTTGAAATGGTCACATATTCATAACTTGAGAAGCCACTTAGAATTTAGGTAGAGAAATAAATCAACAAGGTACGGATCAAGTGAAGGAAATATGCCCTAGAGGCAATAATAAAGTTATTATTTATTTCCTTATAATCATGATAAATGTTTATTATTCATGCTAGAATTGTATTTACCGGAAACATAATACATGTGTGAATACATAGACAAACAGAGTGTCACTAGTATGCCTCTACTTGACTAGCTCGTTAATCAAAGATGGTTATGTTTCCTAACCATGAACAATGAGTTGTTATTTGATTAACGAGGTCACATCATTAGTAGAATGATCTGATTGACATGACCCATTCCATTAGCTTAGCACCCGATCGTTTAGTATGTTGCTATTGCTTTCTTCATGACTTATACATGTTCCTATGACTATGAGATTATGCAACTCCCGTTTACCGGAGGAACACTTTGGGTACTACCAAACATCACAACGTAACTGGGTGATTATAAAGGAGTACTACAGGTGTCTCCAATGGTCGATGTTGGGTTGGTGTATTTCGAGATTAGGATTTGTCACTCCGATTGTCGGAGAGGTATCTCTGGGCCCTCTCGGTAATACACATCACATAAGCCTTGCAAGCATTACAACTAATATGTTAGTTGTGAGATGATGTATTACAGAACGAGTAAAGAGACTTGCCGGTAACGAGATTGAACTAGGTATTGGATACCGACGATCGAATCTCGGGCAAGTAACATACCGATGACAAAGGGAACAACGTATGTTGTTATGCGGTCTGACCGATAAAGATCTTCGTAGAATATGTAGGAGCCAATATGGGCATCCAGGTCCCGCTATTGGTTATTGACCAGAGACGTGTCTCGGTCATGTCTACATTGTTCTCGAACCCGTAGGGTCCGCACGCTTAAGGTTACGATGACAGTTATATTATGAGTTTATGCATTTTGATGTACCGAAGGTTGTTCGGAGTCCCGGATGTGATCACGGACATGACGAGGAGTCTCGAAATGGTCGAGACATAAAGATTGATATATTGGAAGTCTATGTTTGGACATCGGAAGTGTTCCGGGTGAAATCGGGATTTTACCGGGTTACCGGGAGGTTACCGGAACCCCCCGGGAGCCATATGGGCCATCATGGGCCTTAGTGGAAAGGAGAAAGGGGCAGCCCAAGGGGGCTGCGCGCCTCCCCCCTTCCCCTAGTCTTATTAGGACTAGGAGAGGTGGCCGGCCACCCCTCTCCCTCTTTCCCCCTTGGGAATCCTAGTTGGAATAGGATTGGGGGGGGGAGTCCTACTCCCGGTAGGAGTAGGACTCCTCCTGCGCCTCTCCCTCTTGGCCGGCGCCCCCTTCCCCCTTGGCTCCTTTATATACGGAGGCAGGGGCACCTCTAAACACACAAGTTGACACAAGTTGATCCTCGTGATCGATTCCTTAGCCGTGTGCGGTGCCCGCTGCCACCATATTCCTCGATAATACTGTAGCGGAGTTTAGGCGAAGCCCTGCTGCTGTAGTTCATCAAGATCGTCACCACGCCGTCGTGCTGACGAAACTCTTCCCCGACACTTTGCTGGATCGGAGTCCGGGGATCGTCATCGAGCTGAACGTGTGCTCGAACTCGGAGGTGTCGTAGTTTCGGTGCTTGATCAGTTGGATCGTGAAGACGTACGACTACTTCCTCTACGTCGTGTCATCGCTTCCGCAGTCGGTCTGCATTGGGTACGTAGACAACACTCTCCTCTCGTTGCTATGCATCACATGATCCTGTGTGCGCGTAGGAAAATTTTTGAAATTACTACGAAACCCAACAGTGGTATCCGAGCCTGGTTATTGATGTTGATGTTATATGCACGAGTAGAACACAAGTGAGTTGTGGACGATACAAGTCATACTGCCTACCAGCATGTCATATTTTGGTTCGGCGGTATTGTTGGACGAGACGACCCAGACCAACCTTACGTGTACGCTTACGCGAGACCGGTTCCCTCGACGTGCTTTGCACAGAGATGGCTTGCGGGCGACTGTCTCTCCAACTTTAGTTGAACCAAGTATGGCTACGCCCGGTCCTTGCGAAGGTTAAAACGGAGTCTATTTGACAAACTATCGTTGTGGTTTTGATGCGTAGGTGAGATTGGTTCTTACTTAAGCCCGTAGCAGCCACGTAAAAAATGCAACAACAAAGTAGAGGACGTCTAACTTGTTTTTGCAGGGCATGTTGTGATGTGATATGGTCAAGGCATGATGCTGAATTTTATTGTATGAGATGATCATGTTTTGTAACCAAGTTATCGGCAACTGGCAGGAGCCATATGGTTGTCGCTTTATTGTATGCAATGCAATCGCGATGTAATGCTTAACTTTATTACTAAACGGTAGTGATAGTCGTGAAGCATAAGATTGGCGAGACGACAACGATGCTACGATGGAGATCAAGGTGTCGCGCCGGTGACGATGGTGATCATGACGGTGCTTCGGAGATGGAGATCACAAGCACGAGATGATGATGGCCATATCATATCACTTATATTGATTGCATGTGATGTTTATCTTTTTATGCATCTTATCTTGCTTTGATTGACGGTAGCATTATAAGATGATCTCTCATTAAATTATCAAGAAGTGTTCTCCCTGAGTATGCACCGTTGCCAAAGTTCGTCGTGCCCAGACACCACGTGATGATCGGGTGTGATAAGCTCTACGTCCATCTACAACGGGTGCAAGCCAGTTTTTGCACACGCAGAATACTCAGGTTAAACTTGACGAGCCTAGCATATGCAGATATGGCCTCGGAACACGGAGACCGAAAGGTCGAGAGTGAATCATATAGTAGATATGATCAACATAACGATGTTCACCATTGAAAACTACTCCATCTCATGTGATGATCGGTTATGGTTTAGTTGATTTGGATCACGTAATCACTTAGAAGATTAGAGGGATGTCTATCTAAGTGGGAGTTCTTAAATAATATGATTAATTGAACTTAAATATTATCATGAACTTAGTACCTGATAGTATCTTGCTTGTTTATGTTGATTGTAGATAGATGGCTCGTGCTGTTGTTCCGTTGAATTTTAATGCGTTCCTTGAGAAAGCAAAGTTGAAAGATGATGGTAGCAATTACACGGACTGGGTCCGTAACTTGAGGATTATCCTCATTGCTGCACAGAAGAATTACGTCCTGGAAGCACCGCTGGGTGCCAGGCCTGCTGCTGGAGCAACGCCAGATGTTATGAACGTCTGGCAGAGCAAAGCTGATGACTACTCGATAGTTCAGTGTGCCATGCTTTACGGCTTAGAATCGGGACTTCAACGACGTTTTGAACGTCATGGAGCATATGAGATGTTCCAGGAGTTGAAGTTAATATTTCAAGCAAATGCCCGGATTGAGAGATATGAAGTCTCCAATAAGTTCTATAGCTGCAAGATGGAGGAGAACAGTTCTGTCAGTGAGCATATACTCAAAATGTCTGGGTATAATAATCACTTGATTCAATTGGGAGTTAATCTTCCGGATGATTGCGTCATCGACAGAATTCTCCAATCACTGCCACCAAGCTACAAGAGCTTCGTAATGAACTATAATATGCAAGGGATGAACAAGACTATTCCCGAGCTCTTCGCAATGCTGAAAGCTGCGGAGGTAGAAATCAAGAAGGAGCATCAAGTGTTGATGGTTAACAAGACCACTAGTTTCAAGAAAAAGGGCAAAGGGAAGAAAAAGGGGAACTTCAAGAAGAACGGCAAGCAAGTTGCTGCTCAAGAGAAGAAACCCAAGTCTGGACCTAAGCCTGAAACTGAGTGCTTCTACTGCAAGCAGACTGGTCACTGGAAGCGGAACTGCCCCAAGTATTTGGCGGATAAGAAGGATGGCAAGGTGAACAAAGGTATATGTGATATACATGTTATTGATGTGTACCTTACTAGAGCTCGCAGTAGCACCTGGGTATTTGATACTGGTTCTGTTGCTAATATTTGCAACTCGAAACAGGGACTACAGAATAAGCGGGCACTGGCAAAGGACGAGGTGACGATGCGCGTGGGAAACGGTTCCAAAGTCGATGTGATCGCAGTCGGCACGCTACCTCTACATCTACCTTCGGGATTAATATTAGACCTAAGTAATTGTTATTTGGTGCCAGCGTTGAGCATGAACATTATATCTGGATCTTGTTTAATGCGAGACGGTTATTCATTTAAATCAGAGAATAATGGTTGTTCTATTTATATGAGTAATATCTTTTATGGTCATGCACCCTTGAAGAGTGGTCTATTTTTATTGAATCTCGATAGTAGTAATACACATATTCATAATGTTGAAGCCAAAAGATGCAGAGTTAATAATGAAAGTGCAACTTATTTGTGGCACTGTCGTTTAGGTCATATCGGTATAAAGCGCATGAAGAAACTCCATACCGATGGACTTTTTGGAACCACTTGATTATGAATCACTTGGTACTTGCGAACCGTGCCTCATGGGCAAGATGACTAAAACACCGTTCTCCGGTACTATGGAGAGAGCAACAGATTTGTTGGAAATCATACATACCGATGTATGTGGCCCGATGAATATTGAGGCTCGTGGCGGATATCGTTATTTTCTCACCTTCACAGATGATTTAAGCAGATATGAGTGTATTTACTTAATGAAACATAAGTCTGAAACATTTGAAAAGTTCAAAGAATTTCAGAGTGAAGTTGAAAATCATCGTAACAAGAAAATAAAGTTTCTACGATCTGATCGTGGAGGAGAATATTTGAGTTACGAGTTTGGTGTACATTTGAAAAACTGTGGAATAGTTTCGCAACTCACGCCACCCGGAACACCACAGCGTAATGGTGTGTCCGAACGTCGTAATCGTACTTTACTAGATATGGTGCGATCTATGATGTCTCTTACTGATTTACCGCTATCATTTTGGGGATATGCTTTAGAGACGGCCGCATTCACGTTAAATAGGGCACCATCAAAATCCGTTGAGACGACGCCTTATGAACTGTGGTTTGGCAAGAAACCAAAGTTGTCGTTTCTTAAAGTTTGGGGCTGCGATGCTTATGTGAAAAAGCTTCAACCTGATAAGCTCGAACCCAAATCGGAGAAATGTGTCTTCATAGGATACCCAAAGGAAACTGTTGGGTACACCTTCTATCACAGATCCGAAGGCAAAACATTCGTTGCTAAGAATGGATCATTTCTAGAGAAGGAGTTTCTCTCGAAAGAAGTGAGTGGGAGGAAAGTAGAACTTGACGAGGTAACTGTACCTGCTCCCTTACTGGAAAGTAGTTCATCACAGAAAACTGTTTCAGTGACACCTACACCAGTTAGTGAGGAAGCCAATGATAATGATCATGAAACTTCAGATCAAGATACTACTGAACCGCGTAGATCAACCAGAGTAAGATCCGCACCAGAGTGGTACGGTAATCCTATTCTGGAGGTCATGCTACTAGATCATGATGAACCTACGAACTATGAAGAAGCGATGGTGAGCCCAGATTCCGTAAAGTGGCTTGAAGCCATGAAATCTGAGATGGGATCCATGTATGAGAACAAAGTATGGACTTTGGTTGACTTGCCCGATGATCGGCAAGCAATTGAGAATAAATGGATTTTTAAGAAGAAGACTGACGCTGATGGTAATGTTACTGTCTACAAAGCTCGACTTGTCGCAAAAGGTTTTCGGCAAGTTCAAGGAATTGACTACGATGAGACCTTCTCACCCGTAGCGATGCTTAAGTCCGTCCGAATCATGTTAGCAATTGCCGCATTTTATGATTATGAAATTTGGCAAATGGATGTCAAAACTGCATTCCTGAATGGATTTCTGGAAGAAGAGTTGTATATGATGCAACCAGAAGGTTTTGTCGATCCAAAGGGAGCTAACAAAGTGTGCAAGCTCCAGCGATCCATTTATGGACTGGTGCAAGCCTCTCGGAGTTGGAATAAACGTTTTGATAGTGTGATCAAAGCATTTGGTTTTATACAGACTTTGGAGAAGCCTGTATTTACAAGAAAGTGAGTGGGAGCTCTGTAGCATTTCTGATATTATATGTGGATGACATATTACTGATTGGAAATGATATAGAATTTCTGGATAGCATAAAGGGATACTTGAATAAAAGTTTTTCAATGAAAGACCTCGGTGAAGCTGCTTACATATTAGGCATTAAGATCTATAGAGATAGATCAAGACGCTTAATTGGACTTTCACAAAGCACATACCTTGACAAAATTTTGAAGAAGTTCAAAATGGATCAAGCGAAGAAAGGGTTCTTGCCTGTGTTACAAGGTGTGAAATTGAGTAAGACTCAATGCCCGACCACTGCAGAAGATAGAGAGAATATGAAAGATGTTCCCTATGCATCAGCCATAGGCTCTATCATGTATGCAATGCTGTGTACCAGACCTGATGTGTGCCTTGCTATAAGTTTAGCAGGGAGGTACCAAAGTAATCCAGGAATGGATCACTGGACAGCGGTCAAGAACATCCTGAAATACCTGAAAAGGACTAAGGATATGTTTCTCGTATATGGAAGTGACAAAGAGCTCATCGTAAAAGGTTACGTTGATGCAAGCTTTGACACTGATCCGGACGATTCTAAATCGCAAACCGGATACGTGTTTACATTAAACGGTGGAGCTGTCAGTTGGTGCAGTTCTAAACAAAGCGTCGTAGCGGGATCTACATGTGAAGCGGAATACATAGCTGCTTCGGAAGCAGCAAATGAAGGAGTCTGGATGAAGGAGTTCATATCCGATCTAGGTGTCATACCTAGTGCATCGGGTCCAATGAAAATCTTTTGTGACAATACTGGTGCAATTGCCTTGGCAAAGGAATCCAGATTTCACAAAAGGACCAAACACATCAAGAGACGCTTCAACTCCATCCGGGATCTAGTCCAGGTGGGAGACATAGAGATTTGCAAGATACATACGGATCTGAATGTTGCAGACCCGTTGACTAAGCCTCTTCCACGAGCAAAACATGATCAGCACCAAAGCTCCATGGGTGTTAGATTCATTACAGTGTAATCTAGATTATTGACTCTAGTGCAAGTGGGAGACTGAAGGAAATATGCCCTAGAGGCAATAATAAAGTTATTATTTATTTCCTTATAATCATGATAAATGTTTATTATTCATGCTAGAATTGTATTTACCGGAAACATAATACATGTGTGAATACATAGACAAACAGAGTGTCACTAGTATGCCTCTACTTGACTAGCTCGTTAATCAAAGATGGTTATGTTTCCTAACCATGAACAATGAGTTGTTATTTGATTAACGAGGTCACATCATTAGTAGAATGATCTGATTGACATGACCCATTCCATTAGCTTAGCACCCGATCGTTTAGTATGTTGCTATTGCTTTCTTCATGACTTATACATGTTCCTATGACTATGAGATTATGCAACTCCCGTTTACCAGAGGAACACTTTGGGTACTACCAAACGTCACAACGTAACTGGGTGATTATAAAGGAGTACTACAGGTGTCTCCAATGGTCGATGTTGGGTTGGCGTATTTCGAGATTAGGATTTGTCACTCCGATTGTCGGAGAGGTATCTCCGGGCCCTCTCGATAATACACATCACATAAGCCTTGCAAGCATTACAACTAATATGTTAGTTGTGAGATGATGTATTACGGAACGAGTAAAGAGACTTGCCGGTAACGAGATTGAACTAGGTATTGGATACCGACGATCGAATCTCGGGCAAGTAACATACCGATGACAAAGGGAACAACGTATGTTGTTATGCGGTCTGACCGATAAAGATCTTCGTAGAATATGTAGGAGCCAATATGGGCATCCAGGTCCCGCTATTGGTTATTGACCAGAGACGTGTCTCGGTCATGTCTACATTGTTCTCGAACCCGTAGGGTCCGCACGCTTAAGGTTACGATGACAGTTATATTATGAGTTTATGCATTTTGATGTACCGAAGGTTGTTCGGAGTCCCGGATGTGATCACGGACATGACGAGGAGTCTCGAAATGGTCGAGACATAAAGATTGATATATTGGAAGTCTATGTTTGGACATCGGAAGTGTTCCGGGTGAAATCGGGATTTTACCGGGTTACCGGGAGGTTACCGGAACCCCCCGGGAGCCATATGGGCCATCATGGGCCTTAGTGGAAAGGAGAAAGGGGCAGCCCAAGGGGGCTGCGCACCTCCCCCCTTCCCCTAGTCCTATTAGGACTAGGAGAGGTGGCCGGCCACCCCTCTCCCTCTTTCCCCCTTGGGAATCCTAGTTGGAATAGGATTGGGGGGGAGTCCTACTCCCGGTAGGAGTAGGACTCCTCCTGCGCCTCTCCCTCTTGGCCGGCGCCCCCTTCCCCCTTGGCTCCTTTATATACGGAGGCAGGGGCACCTCTAAACACACAAGTTGACACAAGTTGATCCTCATGATCGATTCCTTAGCCGTGTGCGGTGCCCCCTGCCACCATATTCCTCGATAATACTGTAGCGGAGTTTAGGCGAAGCCCTGCTGCTGTAGTTCATCAAGATCGTCACCACGCCGTCGTGCTGACGAAACTCTTCCCCGACACTTTGCTGGATCGGAGTCCGGGGATCGTCATCGAGCTGAACGTGTGCTCGAACTCGGAGGTGCCGTAGTTTCGGTGCTTGATCGGTTGGATCGTGAAGACGTACGACTACTTCCTCTACGTCGTGTCATCGCTTCCGCAGTCGGTCTGCGTTGGGTACGTAGACAACACTCTCCTCTCGTTGCTATGCATCACATGATCCTGTGTGCACGTAGGAAATTTTTTGAAATTAGTACGAAACCCAACATCAAGAACGAATAATCGGTAAGAAATCCCAAGCTCAAACCAAATATCCGTGGAAGAAGAACTAGAGCTACAAGAATTCCCACCTATGAAACTTCCGAACCTTTCCGGTTATGCAATCAGGTGTTGGGGATACAGGGGAAGCATAATATCTCACCCAAATCTAGCAAATCCTACATCCAGCTGTATCCATCCTTCAACACATAACCGAGAAAAACTTCGGAAACCATCTACCTCAACCTTCGAAAAGCATCCGTTATACAAGTTATGGCGATACTCCCGAACTCCCACCCCAGTACTGGTTGGCGTCGAGGTTATCTCACCAACGAACTGCATAAAAGAGATTTTCGATGTCGGCGTACTAAACTCAGGTATTCCAGAATTGCAACGATAAAATTATGACGACAACACCTCAGAGCTCAACTCCCTGGGACACTTCCACAAAACCCCTGACAGGAGGCACCAAGACAATGTTCTCGTCATAAAACCATCAGAACGATTCCAAGATACCCGCGTGATCCTAAAAATTTTTGTAGTGAAATTTGAGAAGAGAAGAGTCAAAACTCTACGTCAGGATGCCTTACCAGAGCGATGAGGAGACTGGGAAGTAAAAAGAATTCCTAAACTCTCCGATATATAATTCCTAAATGACTCAAAACAATTTTCTAGACACAACTCGGCTGCTAAAACGATCAAGCAATGGGGCTCCTAAGGTCGGGGAAGGCTCTGATTACCAACTTGTAACACCCTCGATGCGACTATAGCTCCCACGTGTTGAGGCACGACTTAGAGACATAATTGCATTGAAGGCATATGTCGCAAGTTAGGCAATCTTCACAACATCCCATGTAATAAAGATAATAAAAGGGGAGATAACATAGTTGGCTTACACTCGCCACGTCAATCAAAGTACATAAATAACATTACATCATCCAAACACTCATGGCCCGACTATGGCACCAAAATAAAAGATAACCCAACATGTGACACGGTCCCGATCACCCCAACTGGGCACCCCTACTGATCATCAGGGAAAGACACGTAGTATCATTGAGAGTCCTCGTCGAACTCCCACTTGAGCTCAAGCGCGTCACCTGGAGCGGAATCATCAGGCCATGCATCTGGTTTGGAAGTAATCTGTGAGTCACAGGGACTCAGCAATCTCGCACCCTCGCGATCAAGACTATTTAAGCTTAATAGGTAAGGCAATATAAATATGTGGAGCTGCAGCAAGCGACTAGCCTATATGGTGGCTAACCCGTTCGCAAAAGAGAGCGAGAAGAGGAGGCAAAGCGCGAGCGAGAAACTAGAGAACAACCTGCGCAAGCATTACTCCAACACCGTGTTCACTTCCCGGACTCCGCCGAGAAGAGACCATCACGGTAACTCACACTGTTGATTCATTTTAATTAAGTTAAGGTTCAAGTTATCTACAACCGGACATTAACAAATTCCCATCTGCCCATAACCGCGGGCACTGCTTTCGAAAGTTCAAATCCCTGCAGGGGAGTCCCAACTTAGCCCATGACAAGCTCTCACGGTCAACGAAGGAATAGACCTCCTCCCGAGACGTTCCGATCAGACTCGGTATCCCGGTTCTTCAAGACAACTCCTACAATGGTAAAACAAGTCCAGCAACACCACCCGCTGTGCCGACAAATCCCGATAGGAGCTGCACATATCTCGTTCTCAGGGCACACCGGATAAGCTAAGCGTACGGGAGCCAACATAACCCAAGTTGCCAAGGGACGGCCCCGCACGGTGCTCTAGGTTGGACCAACGCTCAGAGGAGCACTGGCCCGGGGGTTTAAATTAAGATGACCCTTGAGTCCGCGAAACCCAAGGGAAAAGGCTAGGTGGCAAATGGTAAAACCATGGTTGGGCATTACTGGAGGAGTTTTATTCAAGGTGGACAGTCAAGGGGTTCCCATTATAACCCAACCGCGTAAGGAACGCAAACTCCGGGAACATAACACCGATATGACGGAAACTAGGGCGGTAAGAGTGGAACAAAACACTAGGCGAGAGGCCGAGCCTTCCACCCTTTACCAAGTATATAGATGCATTAAGATAACATGGCAATATAATGATATCCCAACAAGTAAATAATGTTCCAACAAGGAATGGTCTCCAATCTTCACCTGCAACTAGCAACGCTATAAGAGGGGTTGAGCAAAGCGGTAACATAGCCAATCAACGGTTTGCTAGGACATGGTGGGTTAGAGGTTTGACATGGCAATTTGGGAGCCTTGAAATCAAGTGGTAGGCATCATAGCATTGGCATAGCAAAAGAGCGAGCATCTAGCAAAGCAAAGATAGTAGTGATTTCGAGGGTATGATCATCTTGCCTGCAAAGTTTTCAGAGTTGACTGGATCCTCGAAAGCAAACTCAACGGACTCCTCGTTAGCGAACTCGTCTCCCGGCTCTACCCAAACAAGACAAACAAGCAACAAGGACACAATCAACCACGTGCAAGGCTCAAACAATATGATGCAAAGAAGATATGTTATGCGGGATGCGATGCGGGATGCATATGCAAGATTTGACAAGGAATGCATGAACCTGGCCTCAACTCGGAATTCCAAGTGTGCCACTGGAAAGATGAGATGAAATCGCTTGAAAACGATATAAAGAACGCCGGAATCGGAGTTACGGTTTGGAAATGGTAAGCAATTCAAATATGACCACGTTTTGCGATTTGCAGCACGTAGCCATCTAAATGCAACAAGATGAACATGCTACAGCACCCAAACATGGCATAAAAATACATGGCAGGAAACCATTCATGATGGTTAACAAAAGTCTAGCACTGAGCTACGGCCAATTCATCCATTAACAGGTTCAAACAAGCATGGCAAAAATGCATTTGACAAATAGATTTCAGACTTAGTGAAATTAACACTTGTCTGGAATTTCAGATCAGATAGCACTCTTTGGAGCGACAAAACTACATGCTAGAGGATCTGAACATGGCAAAGTAAATCTTGGCATGGAGATACTCAAAGAGCTTAACAAAAGTCCCTTAGTGACCTTGAGCCAAAAGGGATCAGAAAATACATTTGCAAGTATGTGAACATGGCAAAAACATAATCAGATCATAGACTTAGTGAAAACTGGAGCAAGCTGAAAACAGATATCAAGTAGGCATGTTTACGAGCTCGATGCACTCACTACAGAGCAAGTCATGACAATCTAAGCATGCACCCGTCAATAATACAGAAAATACAAGCTAGAAATGGCAAGAACAATAGCATAGCATGCACGGATCAACTACAACATCATCGGCAAAATCGCTAACAAGTAGACAATCTGCCCAGATTCACGAAATGACAAAAGTAGAGCTCGATTGACTCGAGCTAGGGTGCTCCATAATTGCAAACAAAGACATGGATGGATAGAGCACTACAAGATTAACAAAATATCCTTACTGATCATCCTCAAAAGAGGCACGGATCACTAGGAAACAACAAGAACATATGGCCATATGAGATGACCAGCTCAAGGACTTAGTGGAAATGCTAAGTCCCTGAAATCAGCATTAACAAATGCGTCACTTTGCAAGCTTGTGCTAGTCACCACACACATCACAAAAATACATGGGTTGCACCTCTGGAAAGATGGCAAAACCCTTAACAAAACATATGTAGAGCACCAGGGCATATCATGCACACATTAATCATGGCAAACATGACAAATAGCTAAATGGAGCAGCAGATCTGACAATTATCTCAAATAGCATTCTTCTAATAGCATTTCGGGCATCAAGATGAACTCAAACGAAAATGATGCAATGAGATGAAATGATGTGCTCTCTGAGACGAACATTTTGATATGCTATATGCCTAAAACGGAGCTACGGATGAGGAGTTATGATGCAATGAAAAAGGGCATTTGAACTAGGGTTTCGGGAGAAAGTCAACCGAGTTTTGGATCTCAGATCCAGATCGGATCGGGCCGGTACTGTAGCTGGCACGGTCGCCGAGGATGGCCGGGGCGGCGCTTGCCGGCGACGAGGGGCGGCGAGGAGGCGGCGGTGGCGGGCTCGGACGACGGGGCGGCGTCGGGCAGCGCGCGGCGGCGCTGGGGCGGCGGAGGCGAGGTGAGGCGGCGGTGAGGAGGTCCGGCCGGCAGAGCTCACTCCGACCGGCAATGGCGCGGCGACGCCGGAGCGGGGAGGCGGCGGACGGGGCAGCGGCGTCGGGGAAGGAGGGCGGCGCGCGCGGGTGGAGGCTCTGGCCCGGACGGAACGCGGGGAGGGTCGGCTTCGGGCCGGCGGGCCTCGGCGGCGGCGGGGATAGGAACCGCCACGTGGCGCCCGTCTATTGGCGTGGGGCAGTGTCCGGCGCGGAGGCGGACATGTCCGGTGGCGGCGGGGCGTTTTTAGGGTTTGGACGGGGGAGAGATCCGGATTTCGGGGAAGGGGTCTATATATAGGCATAGAGGGAGCTAGGAGAGTCCAAATGAGGTGCGGTTTTCGGCCACGCGATCGTGATCGAACGCTCTAGATGATGGAGAGAGTTTTGGTGGGTTTTGGGCCAACTTGGATGGGTGTTGGGCTGCAACACACACGAGGCCTTTTCGGTCCCTCGGTTAACCGTTGGAGTATCAAACGAAGTCCAAATGGTACGAAACTTGACAGGCAGTCTGCCGGTAGTAAGCCAAGGCCGCTTGGCAAGTCTCGGTCCAATCTGAAAATATTTAATCTCCACACTCGAAAGAAAGGTAGAATTGACCACAGGAGGAGAACGAAGCGCCGGAGTGCAAAACGGACAACGGGGAAAATGCTCAAATGCATGAGATGAACACGTATGTAAATGCAATGCACATGATGACATGATATGATATGCATGACAACGATAACAACACACGGAGACAAAAACCCAAACCCGAGAAAATAAAATAACTTAAGGCCGGAAACGGCAAGAGTTGGAGTACATATTGGGTAAATCACACCCGGGGTGTTACAGGAGGAGAGGTTCTCCCTCTTGTGCTTCCTCCTCCATGGCCTCCCCCTAGATGGGGAGATGTTCTCCCTTTGGTCCTTGGCCTTCATGGTGATGATGGCCCCTCCGGGATCCTCCTCCATGCCTCCGGTGATGATGGCCCCCTCCGGCAGGGTGTCAGAGAGGGCCTAGATTGGTTTTCGGTGGCTATGGAGGCTTCTGGCGGCGGAACTCCCGATCTAGGTTAATTTTCCGAGGTTTCTGTATTTATAGGAATTTTTGGCGTCGGTCTCACGTCAAGGAGGTGCCGGAGGCGTCCACGAGGCAGGACCACACGCCTGGGGGGCGCACCCCCACCCTTGTGGACGCCCCGGGACTCTCCTGGCCCAACTCTTTTACTCCAGGGTCTTCTTTTGGTCCATAAAAAATCATCAAAAATTGGCACATCAATTGGACTCCGTTTGATATTCCTTTTCTGTAAAACTCAAAAACAAGGAAAAAAACAGAAACTGGCACTAGGCACTAGGTTAATAGGTTAGTCCCAAAAATCATATAAAATAGAATATAAATGCATATAAAACATCCAAGGTTGATAATATAATAGCATGAATACTTCATAAATTATAGATACGTTGGAGACGTATCAATGACGAGCAACAGTTCACCATGCATGCCATGGTGGACACCTACAGAAGGTTCACGGAGCTCTCGGTGGTGTACACCAATAATCCGGTCTGTGTGGAGCACTCCATCCACATCATGGAGTTGTTGCTTGCTGAGGAGAAGTATAAGGTGGTCGGGTTCGACCTCGAGTACACCCGCGCTCGTGCCGGGTCTCGTCCGAAGGTCGCCATGCCCAGATGTGCGTGCGTAATCATGTCCTTGTCTACCACTACTACCTTGCCACAAGGACTTGCGAGCATTTCGCCAGGTTTGTCAACAACCCCCACTACATGTTCGCTATGGTGGAGATCACCAACGATGTAAAGGTGCTCAAGAATTCAGGCATCGCCTGCTAGAATCTTGTCAACATGCAGGGCCAATACAAGATCTGGGGCAGCAACGAGCATGAGAAGGACTCACTGGTTCACCTCGTCGAGGCCATAATCGATCCCTACTACAAAGACATGAAGGATTCCTGCAACAAGGACAACTGTGCCTAGCACTCGGCCTGGATGGAGAAACTCGACAAAGCTCACGTCGTGTACGCGGCCAAGGAGACGCGCACGAGCTACGAGATGTACAGGAGGATCGTTGACATGAGGAAGTGCCTCCTTCCCCAAAATGGCTAGGGATCTGGTCGGAAGCAGAGTAATGGCAAGCGTCTTCACAACAAGAAGTAAATGATTAGATCCTCGTTTCTCCTAGTTTAGTATGCATGTAATTGCTTACTTTGGTGTGTGGAAATGTTATGTGCGTAGTCACTTGTGTAATTGTATGCTTAATTTGATTATGCAATGCTGTCTTTTTAAGTATATATGTTGATGCTATGTAGACAGAGCATAGATGTTGTGCGGATAGAGCAAATCACATCGCACATGGACTAAACAATGGAACCCGTTGGTGATGATTTCTATGCTGTCTTTAGAAACACAATACCATGCATGTTATATGTGGACACTAAATATTTTTTGTACCTATAGCATTTTATTTCTAATCATTGCAAAGTGATGTTGGGTATCTTAAATCTATTTCTATTTGTATTCGCGTTTGGTCACCGAAAACTAAGAATTTCCCAAACGAATTACACCATGATGCAATGTAGAAATAGAAATTTCCACTAACTTTTGTAGTTTGACGGTTTATCTTTGTAACTTCTTAGGAAATGAGGTAAGGGCGATGGCTAGGTTTTGATGTAGAGGATGACTTGGTCGAGGTGATTGGCACTGATGACGGGCAAGACATGTCCATCAAGGTAGCTTTACCTGTTTGCATGTTTTAACAGTACATGTCCATAAGCATGTCCTGATCTTTGATATGATGTGTTGTGTATATTTCTTTGAGAATTCATATCATGGTGGCTCTTTTTTTAACTTCGATCATGGTGGCTTGTTAGCCATGTTTGGAACCTTTCATGGTTAGATAGTTTAGTTGTACAATGGGGTTTGTGATATTTTAATGCTTAGATAAGTTGTTATTTCCAGTATTATTTTGAACTTTTCATCTTCCATAAACACTATTTTGGTGAGATTATTATTATCTACTATGTTTACTCTATTGGAAGAACACCATGTTTCTGGCTTAAGCTCTTCTTTTTTCTATATTTCTTTTGCGTCTAAATGCTTTGCTATATACACATCTGATTCATTTATTTTACATGTGAAAATTCCTTGTGTATATATGACATGCTATACTAATCAACATTGTACTTCTCCTTTTTGCCCTGTCATCAACCATGTTTTATAGTTTCATCTATTGTTTTGTAATTATCCATTTTAAGAGTTTGTTACAATTGTATATGAATCTCCAATATTTTGCTATTCGAATATGTTCCAATTGTCAGGGTGTACTTGATAATATTGATGTGAAGGCTTGCTCCTCTTTTATTTTCATCCTAAATCATAACTTGGTCATATTTTTTTGTGAAGCACAATACAGATGCAAATGCTCACATGCACACACACATACACTTACACGCCTACGAACGCTTGAACACACACTTTACCTCCATGAGCACCTCCGAGAGACTAAGCCGATGGGTCTTGTGGTTGATGAAGTCACCACAGGCGACTCGTTATCGACGGAAACATAACCCTCACAAAAACAATTTTTCACCTTTATAAGACATGCATGAGTCAAGCATGGGTTTTGATTCCTTGTGGGATGGGGATACAACCACCCTTCTAACCATCCAACCATAGGTTGGTTCTCCCGATACGTGTGTACTTGATGTATGTTAATGACTTACTCTATGTTTACAAGTTGGCTTTACTCCAAGTAGCAATCAAATATCAAAAACCCAGAGCAAAGTATTACTAATGTTCTTGTCTGTACATAGGACATGTTTGTTTGGCAATATTTTTCCTATTATCGGATTACACCACAACTAGGTACCCATAAATCTGTTTGGTTGGATTCACCCATAAAAATATAACATCTAAAACAAGTTTGACCACAATTCACAATCCATTCCGCCTGCCCTATTGTATTCTGATAGTCACACCACACTGGTCCTCTTGCCCATAGCCTCGAGCTTGTTGCTTTCTTGATTGTTGTCCTAGATTCACTTTGCAATGGCACGAGTGGGAGTGACAACCTCTGTTATCTTCCTTGGGACTGTGGCTCCATGTGACCCACACACGTCGTCTGCCAATCCCTTCTATGAATCTCTACACCGCCGCCATTGTCCTCGCATTCTTTCTCCAAGCCGTAAAGAAACAAAAATATATGATGGTTGAACGAAGATAGTCAGGGCAGCTATGATATGTGTTCTTGTGTCCTTCAATTTTCTTTGTGAATTTACCGATCTCAATTTCGGTGGTGGATTCTAGTGGTGGAGCGTGAACCGAATACTAGGTGGGGCCAAATGAGTGTATGACATAGAAAAAGTTAGGATGATCAGAGACGCCGGAGGATTAGTAGAGCGATTAGCAAAAAAATAAGCATATTTGGCAAAATTTCCTCTACCAAGGGGGGGCCAAGGCCCGGAATTGTCCCCACTACGCTCTGCCACTGGTGGCTTCATCGTCCCATTTCGAGATTATATGTCCAGCGTGTTTTCATTTAGCCTACCCCACAATCTGGCACAAATCCTACGATGCAATGTAATTGATACCGTCCATTTAGAGTTGAACCAAACATGTTTATGATTTTCCTTATTCCATTAGAGTGTTAGTGTGACCCCGTTATGATTATTCCTGCATTGTTATTCTCCAACTAAACACCCACTTAGTGGCATTCCTAAGTTTTGTCTAATAAGCCTAGTAAATACACAAGTTGGTGGTACTTAGTGTTATTTCTTTGCTATAAGTTTCATTAGAACAATGTATATGTGGTGTAAGTCGCTGAGCTGTGCATGTAATGGTGTTCTCTAATGGGATGCTTTTTATACCTTACCACTCACAGGTTGGCATCAATGTTATTTCTTATTGCATGCCTTCCCAAAACAAATAACGAGTTGATATGAACCAATCATTATACACCACTGAGGAGATGGCATCAATGATGTTTTTTCTTATGTGTATTCTAACAGCATATGATGAACTGGCATAGACCAACTGTTTACATATCATCGGCGCGTATTGACCTATCACACCAATGCTGACCTCACAGGCACACCAAACGTCAGTGCTGACCTCACAAGCACACCAAACGTCAGTGCTGACCTCACAGCCACACCAAACGTCAGTGCTGACCTCACTGACATACCAATCGTGGTTGGTTATGTCAGTGGTCCTAGCACCACAGCTTGGGAAAAGAGGCGAAAGAGGATAGGAGCACAAAACTAATTGGGTGGGGCGGGGGGGGGGGGGGGGGGGGGGGCTGTGCAGTAGAGGGATGAGTGATGCAGAGGCAAAAAGGTTAGGGTTTCTAGCCGTCCATAGCAATTGGCTGTCAAAATGGATGATTTGAGATCGTAGTGATCGGTCGCCCGGTGCATTTTTCTTTTAACTTTGGCGACGTTTACTGGAGTACTCCTATAAGGCTAGTCCTAGTGGGAGTAACTTAGCAAGTAACATAACACATTTCGAGACAAATTTGCTTATATGGTATAGAGTTAATGAGGAGAGAGGTGTTTGGAGTAACATAATATGTTACTATAACATAGCGCAACCCAAAGTAAAATGAGTCTATAATGTAATAAATGCAATCATTTATGATACTACTTTTATATTACTTTGCACTATGAAAATAGTAACAAAGACTAGTGTCATATGCATGACACTAGTCTAAGTTACTCCCCGGTATGATTAGCCTAAACAGCCATGTGTGATAGAAGGTAGGAATAAAAAATGGCGGTGGCCAATGGTTCAACTTACGGGATGTTTCTCCTGCCGAAAAATCGGCAGAGCTACGTATACGGGAAAACTCTTGCCATTCCACTGACCTGTGGGACAGGAAGCACAGCCGGCCCACGTTTCAGCGAGTGTCGCTAGGGAAACGGTCAGTAGGGGCACGTTCCCCCCGCCCCCTCGTCTGCACACCCTCCCTGTTAAAACGTGGCCCGACCCTCCCGCTCCGCGCACACGCTTAGTTTTCACATCGCCATCTCCTTCTCTCCCCAGAAAACCCTCTCCCATGGCGTCGAGGGGGGTCGGGTACGGTGGTGGACGAGGCGGGCGAGGCGACGGCGCAGGGCGCCGCCCCGGTGGACGGGGAGACGGCCGAGGGCGCGGATCCGGCGGCCGTGGCGAGGCTGGAGGAGGAGATTACGGTCGCGGCGATGGCGGAGGCCGCGGCCCTGGTGCTCCAACTCCAGGAGCGGGCGAGTACAATCAGCAAGCGCCACCCGCGCGCGTCGACGCTAGAGGCCGAGGTCCCGGCGGACCGGCTGGCTTCCGCCCCGCCGCGCCGCGTCCGGCCGCGCCTGCGGTTCCCGCGACGGCCTCTACGAGTTCTTCGCGCGCCCCTCCGTCTTCGGCTACGATGGCGCCTGCTGACGCTCTCGCGAGGGACGTGGGCAGGCTGACCGTGGAGGCGCCCCCGGCTCCTCGTTCCTCCGCACCCGCCGCGGCGGGAGCCCCGGCTCTTCGTCCCCCTGCTCAGCCCGCGGCCGCGGGCGGATCTCAACCGGAATCCCAGGCGCCTGCGCCTGCGCCACCGGCAGCCACCCCGGTGTCGAGCAAGTCGGTGGCCCCACCGGGTCGTCCGGGTTTCGGTACGGAGGGGCGGAAGATGATCGTGCGAGCGAACCACTTCCTCGTCGGCTTCGCGGACAAGTACATCTGCCACTACGATGTGAGCAACCCTACCTCTCTTCGTCCAGAAGTTCTTCCTCTACCATAGATTGCATGCTGGCTAGTGGTTCTGTTACATTTGTTTTGATGCGATCTGGCCCTGGTTGCAATTGCGACTTCCATACGTGATTATGCGCGAGCCCTGGATTTTTAGTCTCGCGTCTTTTCGGTTAATTTGGAAAGATCTCGTATCGATCTTTTGCTTGATGGTTGTTTCCATAGATAAGTTTCATTGCTGATAAACACGATGTCAGGGGCTAGGATATGATGACTACGTGGTCAAATTTATTTTGCATCGAAGACGCGCAGATCTAGTGCGTATGCGTGGTTTCTCGATATGTTCAGCCGGAGATTATTTTCTTTAGTTTTTTCTTTATGGGTTACACACATTTGCTTTGTGCTGTTAGGCATTTGTGCTTTGGGGCCGCGTAACATCTTTTGAAGGCCGGCCGGATGCTAGGCCTTGGCGTGCTAGCTTTGCAACAGTGCGATGTACATTTAGTCGCAGCTTCCAATTGGTTTCCAGAGGCCCTTTTTTCCGCCCGGTTTCCGTTGGTTTCTCTTTTCCTCTGAGGTTTTTACTTTTTACACGCTGCCATTTCTAGCAAAAGTTCTGCAGCACATGTGGTGTGCTTGCTCCATTCTGGTTTCTGGAGGAGGACGTCGTCCCGAATGGCTTGTCTGCCCTTGCTGTCACCACAGCTGGTTTCTTTCTGAAAAACTGAGGCGCAGACGAGATAACGCGCTTGTCTGCCCTTGCTGATTTAGGCAAAAAGGCCTTGGCCCCTAGCTTGTTGGTTCATAGGCGTAATAGCTGCAGACTTTGCCTTGTGCCGTGTGGGGTCCAGTCTTGATTATTCCCTTTGTTTTGACCAAGGCTAGCTAATGTTAGTGTCTATAACATTATAGAATGCTACTACAAGCTTCTCTTTCACATGATGCTAATTAATCTGCCTATTTTCATTCAATCGGATGATCTCACTGTCAGGTTGCAATTACTCCTGAGCCCAAGACAAGACGGATCAACAGGGTTCTAATGACGGAGCTGACAAGCAAGCACCGCGTGTCGTCTCTCAGTGGCCTACTGGTCGCATACGATGGCAGCAAGAGCCTGTACACTGCAGGCGAGCTGCCATTCCAGGCGATGGATTTCTCCATCAAGCTGGGGAAACCACCAAGAGAAACGTAAGCATGTCTTAACTTTCCTGTCTCGTGTGCGTTCTAGGCCTACTTGTATCTCAAGTGCAGCTGCTAATTCACACTTTTCTGCTCTGCCTTTTTTTTATTTTCTACATTTGAAAAAAAAAGTGAGTACAAGGTCACGATTCGGTTCGCCGCGCGGGCAAACTTGTACCACCTGCAGCAGTTCCTCAGTGGGAAGCAACGTGATTCTCCACAGGACACAATACAAGCGCTCGACGTTGTGTTGAGAGAGTCACCTTCTCTGAAGTATGATATCATTGTTAACGTCTCTTCTCTGTTATGTTTTTACTGCTGACTTTGTTTAATGTGATCACCATATATATATGGATCTTGTTGTTCTACAGCTATGTCACCGTTTCTCGATCCTTCTACTCCACAATATTTGGCCAACGTGACATCGGTGATGGGCTGGAGTGCTGGAGAGGATATTACCAAAGCTTGCGCCCCACTCAGATGGGCCTCTCACTGAATATAGGTGCATATTAGTTCAAAACCCCTCTCTTAATTCATGGTTACAAAATCACGTAGGCCACACTGCAATTATATTTTTGGTATAGCACGAGCTCTTACCCAAGTGGATATCACATTTATTGTGTTTAGTTCTGCATAAAGCTACTACCCAACCCATGTCTGTCTGTATTATGTCACTTGTTTACCTGGGTTATCCAAATTTGCAAAGACTAAGGGGAGTGATTTAAACACAAGTCGACTACTGAACAGAAGCATATATAGCTTGTGGTGAGGTTCAGGGAGAGAAAACTTGCAGCACATGAGTTCAATTAGGAAAAGTGTATGCATGTGTGTGTGATTTAAACACAAGTCAACTGCTGAACAAATTTGATGTTATTACAGTGTAGTTTTAAGGTGAACACAGATTCATTTGAGACGTTCTTTTCCACAGGGTTATCACTTTTATGAACCCTTGTTGTACTTGTTGTGCAGATATATCATCAACGCCATTTTACAAACCTATATCGGTGATGCAATTTGTTCAGGAGTGTCTGAATCTGAGGAATCCCGACCCAAATCGCCCCCTTTCTGACAGGGACCGTCTGAAGGTACTGCATTTATCAACCAAGAACGTATCATACACAAATGTTTATCACTACTAGCCGAATTGTTTCGTTCTTTCCAGCTTAGGACAGCATTGCGCGGGATTCGTGTTGAAACCACTCATCAAGAGGGCAAAAGGAGTGCCTACAAGATAACTGGGATTACTTCTGTTCCGCTGATTCAGCTCAAGTACATTGTTCCTCCTCTTCTTCCATCTCCTCTCCTTCCCTCCTTCCCTTCTAGTGCCAAATGATTTACTGGTGTTTGTTGTTTTAGCTTTCCTCTGGATGAAGGCAACCAAATGACTGTTGTGCAATACTTTTGGGGCCGATACAAGTATAGATTGAGGTTCACTTCTTGGCCTTGTCTGCAGTCTGGAAATGATTCTCGCCCTATATATTTGCCAATGGAGGTAATTTTTTCTTATTTTGTGCATAACACCAAATGTGGAAGTCTGCTAATGATATATAATATGATTGTAGGTATGCAAAATTATTGAAGGGCAGAGGTTCACCAGGAAGCTTAACGAGAAACAAGTGACTGGCATACTGAGAGCTACGTGCGAACGCCCCCGTGATAGGGAGAACAGCATACTTAAGGTATTTGTCCAGACAGTAGGTTTTAACACAACCAAACTAATTGATTGAAATTACTTGAAAGTGCTTATTACATCATTTTTTTCCATGTGATCATGTTCGTTATATTTGCCTCATTAGCATTTTTTAATGAATATGTATTCTATAGATGGTGGAGCACAACAACTATTCAGCTGATAAGCTGGCGCAGGAGTTTGGAATTGATGTTACGGATAAAATGGTCAATGTGCAGGCTCGCGTGCTACCTCCCCCCATGGTGTCTATTCTATTTAGTTCTCATTTTGATATTTTACCCCCTGTTTTTGTTAGTTAATTTCAACTGTTTATGCTGTTTTAGCTCAAATATCATGAATCTGGAAAGGACAAAGCTTGTGCACCAAGTGTTGGCCAGTGGAACATGATTGGCAAGGTGATTCATTTCTGACTTGGAACAAAAAAATTCTGTTACCTGCTCATTTTTAATAATGCCACAAGACTATAACAATCTTGTCACAACTGTGAATTGTGGTCGTAGTCTTTTAGTATAACATGGACGCACAAACAGAAAATTCTTGGATTATGTATTTTTTTTTCAGTCTAGAGAATTTAAATAGAAACTTGGTTGGAAGTGTGAGCTACACAATTTGGGGGCTTATTCCTTCTATCCATGAAAGTTAACCAGTTCTCCCTAGGTAATCTAGTTTATGTTTTTTTAAACATGTCCCTCTTTCTGATGTATGATTTCTGTTTGTATTTTAGAAAATGATAAATGGAGGGAATGTTCAGAGATGGACTTGCTTGAACTTTTCACGTTTGCACATTGATGGAGTCAAAAGGTTTTGTGGCGACTTAGTCAAAATGTGCAACGCCATCGGGATGGTATGTTCAGCGCATATTTGTACATACAAGTCGCCCATATCATCATTCACGTCACACTCAATTTATTTTCAATCTTTAGGTTTTCAATCCTATGCCAGTGGTAGAAATTCTCTCAGCGTCTGCCAATAACATAGAAGGTGCTTTGAAGGATGCTCACCAGAGTGCCCGTGACCTCCAGTTGCTTATTGTGATTCTTCCGGATGTTACTGGCCATTACGGTATGCAGTTTTTTTGTGAAACGATGTTATGGTATGCACATTCTTTTTTTTACCTAGTTTAGGTGATGCACATTTCCTAAGTTATGGCACGCACATCTTTAGTATCGCCCTTTATCTCTTGCTGTTACCTTGTCTCATGGTACCCATATATCTGTGCAACTCTGCAGGGAAAGTTAAGAAGGTGTGCGAGACTGACCTTGGTATAGTATCTCAATGTCTCAAGCCAGACAAGGTCGAAAGAGCAAACAAGCAGTATTTTGAAAATGTTGCACTTAAAGTCAATGTCAAGGTGGGTTTGTTGGCAGTCACCTTTTTCTGTTGTGCTTAGGTGTTCAATGGAGAGTTATATTGTGTTTTCTTAATTATTAGGCCGGAGGGAGAAATACAGCTCTTCAGCAAGCTCTTACACGTCAAATACCGTTAGTCACCGATCAACCGACGATCTTTTTTGGTGCTGATGTAACACATCCGGCGGCAGGGGATGATTCCTCACCGTCAATTGCAGCCGTGAGTTCCGTTCATCTTCTGACAGCAATTGCTCACTTGATAATTTGGTTAATAGTGTGTGAATTTAAATGAGCTTCCATTGTATTATCTGGATGTCATTGTGCTGATGCAGTTGGCATGCTTTTGATGAGTGCCTGCAGGTGGTGGCCTCCATGGACTGGCCTGAAATCACAAAGTACAAAGCTGTGGTTTCTGCCCAACCGCCCAGGCAGGAGATTATTCAAGATCTCTATTGCACAGGCATAGACCCTGAGAAGGGCACCCCTGTACACAGTGGAATGATGCGGTAAGTCCTTTGTGTTAATTCAGAGTAGTGGATGGCGGTGGGTTCTAAATCCGCAACATTTTCTGCAGGGAGTTGCTAGTGTCATTCTTTCAGAAGACCAAACATAAACCCAGCAGGATCATATTCTACAGGTAAGTGCTTCCAACCTCCAATTATGATGTTATTGTTCATTGTCAGCGGCGCCTTTTGCTGAATCGTTTTGTTTTCTATGTAGGGACGGTGTGAGTGAAGGGCAGTTCGCCCAAGTTCTGATGTATGAAATGGATGCCATCAGGAAGGTGATGCCTTTAATTCATCATGTTCTTTGCCTGTCTAATTCTGCTTTAATCCTATTTTGGTGTATTAACAGTGTTCCTTTTTTATGGCCAAAGGCTTGTGCATCTTTGCAGGAGGATTATCAGCCCCCTGTGACATTTGTGGTTGTCCAGAAAAGGCATCACACAAGGCTCTTCCCTGAGGTGCACGGAAAAGAGACCGACAAAAGTGGAAACATCCTTCCTGGTAAGTGTGCCTCACACACACATTAACACATGCGTTTAATAGCATCTGCGTTTGCCATTGTGTTCGATTGTCCCCATTCTCTTGATGATGCTTCCAGGAACCGTGGTCGACACCAACATATGCCATCCCACCGAGTTTGATTTCTACCTGTGTAGCCATGCCGGGATTCAGGTACGGTGGCACCCATTCCTTTCACTGCCGGTTGGGACATACACTTTGTGTTGCATTGACTGACTGTGAGCATTTTGCATGTTTTTTTCAGGGCACAAGCAGACCAACTCACTACCATGTCCTCTTCGATGAAAACCGTTTCACTGCCGATGGGCTGCAGCTGCTCACCAACAACCTGTGCTACACGTAAGCTCGACACATCTCCCTCTTTCACTTCTTTTTTTCTGATTCAGGTTAATCTACCATCTTGACTCCTATTTTGCTAGCTAGACTAACTCCGATGTGGTATCTTTGCCTGTAAATGCAGATACGCTCGATGTACTCGCTCTGTCTCTGTTGGTGAGTTTCTTCTCCAAGTTCATCTCACATTTTTCTTGTAAAAAAGAGAACTGCGGTATGCAATTATCTTCTGTGGTACTAATGCTCGAGTCCTTTCTTCACAGTTCCTCCTGCCTACTACGCTCACCTGGCTGCGTTCCGCGCACGGTATTACGACGAGCCATCGGAGGGCTCGGACAGCGCCTCGATCGTCAGCGGTGGCACCCGGGAGTCAGCTGCCACCGGCGCAGGAGCTGCTGGTCCTCCTGGGACATACCGTCGCCTCCCCAGGATCAGGGATAACGTCAAGGACGTGATGTTCTATTGTTGAATCGGCCCATTGACAAGTTCATGGGAGTCGTGTGTTTTGTTGGCTTGCTGCTTAATTAGGCGGTACATTTGCTGATTTGGTGGTACATTTGCTGGGAACTTGTGATGTTGGCTCATGAATGTACCTTGGTATGGTATTGGTAAAACATGGGAGATGTGATGCATCTGTTGGATTTTCTGTGCAGAGCAAGAAGGGAATCAAACAGGCTTTCAATATGATGTAAAAAATGGCTTCCACATATGGTGCAAAATTATGATTAAATGTATCCTCCACAAAAATGTAGTTAAATAAAATCCACCAAAAAATGTATCCTGCACAAATGAAGATAAATACTATAGTTCAAACATAGTATTTGGATAATGCAATTGTTTAAGTGCAGAGCACTCAACGAAAAAAACAGTGTAGAGATTGTTGAAAGAAAACGAGAGACAATTGATAGTATTGAAAACTGTCTATTGATGATGACAAGTTACATATTTATAGTCTCCGAAGAGACGAATCCGGAGGGACACGACGCTTACAAAAGTCGCGTCTATTTATATGACGGTCAGGATAAGTGGAGATTTAATCCTTAATTAACTTGTGTTAATTAAGTCTTAACACTCCCCCTAATCTACACTTGTCTATGTAGTTTTATCGTCTTCATAAAAACTCCTCCGAGTTGGTTTGTCTTTGAGAATGTTCATCATCATCAACTTAAGTAAGTCTCCTTGAAAAACCCTGTGGGAAAAATGTGAGGAGATAGATGTTTGGTATGTTGCTAAAACTTCTTCAAACCCAGCGAGGAAAATAAGGAGAAAATGATGCAACATATAATGGTTATTGTCTCTTTTAATTCAATACGAGAAAACCCATAGAGTTTTAGAGGACAATAAATATGTCGTATATACTTTCCTAAAAACCCCGGTGGGGAAAACTGAAAGTATGACATATGATCTCATGTTGATATTACCTCATTAAAAACCTTCACGAGAACCTGTAAAGTAAACTCATGAAGGGAAAAAGAGTATAATATGATGCATTGAACATGAACAATTCAGGAAGATACTCCCCTTGATTCTTGCAAAATTCGAAGCTGTCACCTACCAATTCTATGAACACATTTCTGGAACATAGAAGTTGGTAGATACCCGATGAACAAATCAATCGCATGATTTGACTTGCAAGATATGCAATATAGTGATATTGCTTATTATGTAACTTGTTTGCATCCGGACAACACAAGAAACATTATCGTTGAGATAATGGTTGATGGATGTAGCCATGAGGTCTGTTTCGAAGACTCTTCATGAGGGGGCTACCACACCTAGTAGGAACACTAAGCTTGTCTACGATCTGACATAGTGAGGATCTGATCGATGTATCCAATGATATTGGTGTTCACGTTTCTGTGAAACTGAAAAATCAGGACAAGATGTTTGATGCCTTGGAGATATCGAAAGATATTCTTGAGTACCAACCAATTGTGTTTGGTGGATCCGATGGTATTATGGAATGTTGAGTCCCAATATCTCATTTCCATCATCTCTTGGTCTAAATAGGTCTTTCTCTATGTCTAGAAAATGAACTACCATGAGAGTTATGGATGGATAAGATTTGTCCACAATGGTCTCCAATATATTTTGGATATAGACAACATAGTATACCATAATGTATGAATGAAGGTGCTTAAGTTGTAGTAACAAGCGGTATTTTGGTTCACCCAAATCCTTCATTTTAAACTCTGCCATCTAGATGATTACATGTGTTTTCATTGTAAACACACAAACATGGATAATCATCATTGTAGGAGTAATTGTAACGCCCCGAGACCGATGTGCCAGGTGTCTTCCAGTTATTCGCTGTTGTTGCCTTGTCATTTGCTTGCGTGTTGCATCTTGCCATGTCATCATCCGCATTGCATCATCATGTTTTCTAAACTTGCATCCGTCCTGGTCCCCTCGTTCCGTCCTTTGTCCGTTTTGAGCCCAGACACACTTGCACGCGCCCGCGGCATGTCCGAAATATTATTTTATAAGTGGCCGGAAAATGTTCTCAGAATGGGTTGAAAGTTGGCGCGCGGTCTTATTATAGTGTAGATAGACCGCCTGTCAAGTTTCATCGCATTCGGAGTTCGTTTGGTAGCCCAACCGTTAAACTATAACGGCATTATAGCCGGGCACACGTCGGGCGTTTTCGGTCTCCGGAAACAGTCGCCGGGTCTCTCTCTTCTCTTCTCTTCTCTCAGCCCAAAGCCTTCTGCACAGCCCGCTACCAACCCCCAGGCCTGACACCCCCTCCTTGCACAGTGCATCGGTCCCTCGCGCGCGTTCGAGAGTTGTCCCAGACCCGACCCGGACAGTCGTCACCGTTGGATCCGGATCATCCCCAAACGTCTACAAAACGTCTCCGTTTTCTTATTTGGCCTCCCTAACCTTTTATCCGGGTTTATCCGATTAAAATCGAAGGGATCAGATGCCCCTATCACAAATCTACTTGTTTTATATAAGACCACCACCTACCGATTCAACCTAACCCTAAAATCTAGGAGCCTTGTCCCTCGCGCCACCGCCACACTCTTTCTCGGGATCCCTCCCGATCCAAACCACCAGCCTCCGTCTCGGATCCACCGCCGCCTCCCATTTCTCCTCGTTTTTCGGCAGCAAGTCAACGTGTCCTCGCTCGATCCCCTGCTCATGCCCGAGGCCACCTCCTCTGCTCGATCCCGAGGGGATCACGAGCAGCTCATCCCCGTTTCCTCGATCTCCAGCGAGCACCAGGCCGAGCCCCTGTCTCTCCATCTCTATTTCCTCTCCCCGCCGCTCAGGTCTCTGGTTCTTCCCTCACCCCGTCTCTCTCTTTTCTCTGTATCAGGAGACCGCCATGGCTACCTCGAAGATCCACAACCGCTCGGCCACTAGGAGCCCAAGACGCTGCCGCCCCGCGCCCGGGTCCTGCATCCTCGCCCGCTCTCCTTCTCCTCAGGGAACTCGCCAGAGCTCCCGTGGCCGATGCCTCAAGCTCGCCGCCAAGCGCCGCCACGTCCCCGTTGTCTCCGTCTGGTCCGCACCTGTGCCCCTTTTCCAGAACGCCCCTGCCTGAACCGCTCCTCCTCACCTCGTTTGCATCGTCGGGATCACGCCCAGTCCCTCGCCGGTGCCCTCTGCTCGAGAACAAGCACGGCGCTCACCGTCCTTTGCTCTGTGCTCCTGGGACTGCATCACGCGCGTGGCCTCTTCGCCTTGGGCCGTTTCTGCTGCACCGAGCCGGCCCACTGTTCTCTTCCATCAAGGCCCACGGCCAATGTGAGCAGCCTCTCCAGCAAGGCCCGGCTCCATGAAGCCCAATGTGAGGAAGCCATCTTCGGTTGTGTTGGAAATATGCCCTAGAGGCAATAATAAATTGGTTATTATTATATTTTCCTTGTTCATGATAATCGTTTATTATCCATGCTAGAATTGTATTGATAGGAAACGCAGATACATGTGTGGATACATAGACAACACCATGTCCCTAGTAAGCCTCTAGTTGACTAGCTCGTTAATCAATAGATGGTTACGGTTTCCTGACCATGGACATTGGATGTCGTTGATAACGGGATCACATCATTAGGAGAATGATGTGATGGACAAGACCCAATCCTAAGCCTAGCACAAAGATCGTGTAGTTCGTTCGCTAAAGCTTTTCTAATGTCAAGTATCATTTCCTTAGACCATGAGATTGTGCAACTACCGGATACCGTAGGAATACTTTGGGTGTGCCAAACGTCACAACGTAATTGGGTGACTATAAAGGTGCACTACGGGTATCTCCGAAAGTGTCTATTGGGTTGGCACGAATCGAGACTGGGATTTGTCACTCTGTGTGACGGAGAGGTATCTCTGGGCCCACTCGGTAGGACATCATCATAATGTGCACAATGTGATCAAGGAGTTGATCACGGGATGATGTGTTACGGAATGAGTAAAGAGACTTGCTGGTAACGAGATTGAACAAGGTATCAGGATACTGACGATCGAATCTCGGGCAAGTATCGTACCGATAGACAAAGGGAATTGTATGCGGGATTGATTGAATCCTCGACATCGTGGTTCATCTGATGAGATCATCGACGAGCATGTGGGATCCAACATGGGTATCCAGATCCCATTGTTGGTTATTGGCCGGAGAGTCGTCTCGGTCATGTCTACGTGTCTCCCGAACCCGTAGGGTCTACACACTTAAGGTTCGGTGACGCTAGGGTTATAGAGATATTAGTATGCGGTAACCCGAAAGTTGTTCGGAGTCCCGGATGAGATCCGGGACGTCACGAGGAGTTCCGGAATGGTCCGGAGGTAAAGATTTATATATGGGAAGTCTTGTTTTGGTCGCCGGAAAAGTTTCACGCATTATCGGTATTGTACCAGGAGTGCCGAAAGGGGTCCGGGGGTCCACCAAGGGGGTCCACCTGCCCCGGGGGGCCACATGGGCTGTAGGCGTGTGCGCCTTGGCCTATATGGGCCAAGGGCACCAGCCCCAAGAGGCCCATACGCCAAGAGATAAGGGAAAGAAAGAGTCCTAAAGGGGGAAGGCACCTCCTAGGTGCCTTGGGGAGGATGGACTCCTCCCTGGCCGCACCCTTCCTTGGAGGAAGGGCCAAGGCTGCGCCCCCCCTCTCCCTTGGCCCTATATATAGTGGGGGAAGGGAGGGCAGCTGTACCTAAGCCCTGGCGCCTCCCTCTCGCTCCCATGACACATCTCCCTCCTCCCGCAGCGCTTGGCGAAGCCCTGTTGGAATCCCGCTACTTCCACCACCACGCCGTCATGCTGCTGGATCTCCATCAACCTCTCCTCCCCCCTTGCTGGATCAAGAAGGAGGAGACGTCGCTGCTCCGTACGTGTGTTGAACGCGGAGGTGCCGTCCGTTCGGCACTAGGATCATCGGTGATTTGGATCACAACGAGTACGACTCCATCAACCCCGTTCTCTTGAACGCTTCCGCGCGCGATCTACAAGGGTATGTAGATCCACTCCTCCCTCGTTGCTAGATGTATCCATAGATGGATCTTGGTGACACGTAGGAAAATTTTGAATTTCTGCTACGTTCCCCAACAGTGGCATCATGAGCTAGGTCTATTGCGTAGATTCTATGCACGAGTAGAACACAAAGTAGTTGTGGGCGTTGATTTTGTTCAATATGCTTACCATTACTAGTCCAATCTTGATTCGGCGGCATTGTGGGATGAAGCGGCCCAGACCGACCTTACACGTACTCTTACGTGAGACTGGTTCCACCGACTGACATGCACTAGTTGCATAAGGTGGCTAGCGGGTGTCTGTCTCTCCCACTTTAGTCGGATCGGATTCGATGAAAAGGGTCCTTATGAAGGGTAAATAGCAATTGGCATATCATGTTGTGGTCTTTGCGTAGGTAAGAAACGTTCTTGCTAGAAACCCATAGCAGCCACGTAAAACATGCAAACAACAATTAGAGGACGTCTAACTTGTTTTTGCAGGGTATGCTATGTGATGTGATATGGCCAAAGGATGTGATGAATGATATATATGTGATGTATGAGATCATGTTCTTGTAATAGGAATCACGACTTGCATGTCGATGAGTATGACAACCGGCAGGAGCCATAGGAGTTGTCTTTATTTTTTGTATGACCTGCGTGTCATTGAGAAACGCCATGTAATTACTTTACTTTATTGCTAACCGGTAGCCATAGTAGTAGAAGTAATAAGTTGGCGAGACAACTTCATGGAGACACGATGATGGATATCATGGTGTCATGCCGGTGACAAGATGATCATGGAGCCCCAAGATGGAGATCAAAGGAGCTATATGATATTGGCCATATCATGTCACTATTATTTGATTGCATGTGATGTTTATCATGTTTTTGCATCTTGTTTACTTAGAACGACGGTAGTAAATAAGATGATCCCTCATAATAATTTCAAGAAAGTATTCCCCCTAACTGTGCACCGTTGGACAGTTCGTTGTTTCGAAGCACCACGTGATGATCGGGTGTGATAGATTCTAACGTTCACATACAATGGGTGTAAGACAGATTTACACACGCGAAACACTTAGGTTGACTTGACGAGCCTAGCATGTACAGACATGGCCTCGGAACACAAGAGACCGAAAGGTCGAGCATGAGTTGTATGGTAGATACGATCAACATGAAGATGTTCACCGATGATGACTAGTCCGTCTCACGTGATGATCGGACACGACCTAGTTGACTCGGATCATGTAATCACTTAGATGGCTGGAGGGATGTCTATCTGAGTGGGAGTTCACAAGATGAACTTAATTATCCTGAACATAGTCAAAAGGTCTTCACAAATTATGTCGTAGCTCGCGCTTCAGTTCTACTGTTTAGATATGTTCCTAGAGAAAATTTAGTTGAAAGTTGATAGTAGTAATTATGCGGACTAGGTCCGTAAACTGAGGTTTGTCCTCATTGCTTAATAGAAGGCTTATGTCCTTAATGCACCGCTCAGTGTGCTGAACCTCGAACGTTGTCTATGGATGTTGCGAACATCTGACATAAACATTTTGATAACTACGTGATAGTTCAGTTAAACGGTTTAGAGTTGAGGCACCGAAGATGTTTTGAAACATCGCAAAACATATGAGATGTTTCGAGGGCTGAAATTGGGATTTCAGACTCGTGCCCACGTCAAGAGGTATGAGACCTCGGACGATTTTCTTAGCCTGCAAACTAACGAGAAAAGCTCAATTGTTGAGCTTGTGCTCAGATTGTCTGAGTACAACAATCATTTGAATCAAGTGGGAGTTGATCTTCCAAATGAGATAGTGATGTTTCTCCGAAGTCATTACCACCAAGCTGCTAGAGCTTCGTAATGAACTATAATGTATCAGGGACATATATGATGATCCTTGAGATATTCGCGATGTTTGACACCACAAAAGTAGAAATCAAAAAGGAGCATCAATTGTTGATGGTTTGTGAAACCACTAGTTTCAAGGAGAGCAAGGGCAAAAGGGATGCTTCATGAAACGGCAAATCAGCTGCTGCTCTAGTGAAGAAACCCAAGGTTGAACCCAAACCCGAGACTAAGTGCTTCTGTAATAAGGGGAACAGCCACTAGAGCAGAATTACCCTAGATACTTGGTAGATGAGAAGGCTGGCAAGGTCGATAGAAGTATATTGGATATACATTGTGTTGATGTGTACTTTACTAGTACTCCTAGTAGCACCAGGGTATTAGATACCGGTTCGGTTGCTAAGTGTTAGTAACTCGAAATAAAAGCTAAGGAATAAATGGAGACTAGCTAAAGGTGAGCTGACGATATGTGTTGGAAGTGTTTCCAATGTTGATATGATCAAGCATCGCACGCTCCCTCTACCATCGAGATTGGTGTTTGCGTTGAGCATAGACATGATTAGATTATGTCTATCACAATACGGTTATTCATTTAAGGAGAATAATGGTTACTCTGTTTATTTGAATAATACCTTCAATGGTCTTGCACCTAAAATGAATGGTTCATTGAATCTCGATCATAGTGATACACATGTTCATGCCAAAAGATATAAGATAGTGATGATAGTACCACCTACTTGTGGCACTGCCACTTAAGTCATATCGGTATAAAACGCATGAAGAGGCTCCATGTTGATGGATCTTTGAACTCACTCATTTTTGAAAAGTTTGAGGCATGTGAACCATGTCTATTGGTGTATATGCATGAAGAAACTCCATGCAAATGGATCGTTTGGACTCACTCGATTTTGAATCACTTGTGACATGCAAATCATACCACATGGGCAAGATGACTGAAAGCCTCGTTTTCAGTAAAATGAAACTAGAAAGCAACTTGTTGGAAGTAATACATTTTGATGTGTGCAGTCCAATGAGTGCTGAGGCATGTAGTGGATATCATTATGTTCTTACTTCACAGATGATTTGAGTAGATGTTGAGTATATTTACTTGATGAATCACGAGTCTGAATTATTGAAAGGTTCAAGTAATTTCAGGGTGAAGTTGAAAGATCGTCGTGACAAGAGGATAAAATATCTATGATATGATCATAGAGATGAATATCTGAATTACGAGTTTGGCATAGAATTAAGACATTGTGGAAATTGTTTCACAACTATTACAGCCTGGAACACCATAGTGTGATGGTGTGTCCGAACATCATAACTGCACCCTATTGGATATGATGCATACCATGATGTCTCTTATCGAATTACCACGATAGTTTATGTGTTAGGCATTAGAGACAACCGCATTCACTTTAATAGGGCACCACGTAATTCCGATGAGATGACACCGTATGAACTATGGTTTAGAGAAACCTAAGCTGTCATTTCTTAAAAGTTTGGGGCTGCGACGCTTATGTGAAAAAGTTTCAGGCTGATAAGCTCGAACCCAAAGCGGATAAATGCATCTTCATAGGACACCCAAAACAGTTGGGTATACCTCCTGTCTCAGATCCGAAAGCAATAAGGGATTGTTTCTTGAATCGGGTCCTTTCTCGAGGAAAAGTTTCTCTCGAAAGAATTGAGTGGGAGGATGGTGGAGACTTGATGAGGTTATTGAACCGTCACTTCAACTAGTGTATAGCAGGGCACAAAGAGTTGTTCCTGTAGCACCTGCACCAATTGAAGTGGAAGCTTATGATATTGATCATGAGACTTCGGATCAAGTCACTCCCAAACCTCGTAGGATGACAAGGATGCGTACTACTTCAGAGTGGTACGTAATCCTGTCTTGGAAGTCATGTTGCTAGATAACAATGAACCTACGAGCTATGGAGAAGCGATGGTGGGCCCGGATTTCGATAAATGGCTCGAGGCCATAAAATCCGAGAGAGGATCCATGTATGAAAACAAAGTGTAGACTTTGGCAGAACGGCTCGATGGTCGTAAGGCTATTGAGTAAAGATGGATTTTAAAAGGAAGACGGACAATGATGGTAGGTATCACCATTAAGAAAGCTCGACTTGTCATTAAGATGTTTTCCGACAAGTTCAAGGAGTTGACTACGATGAGACTTTCTCACTCGTATCGATGCTAAGAGTCTGTTGGAATTATATTAGCGATTACTGCATTGTTTGTGAAATCTTGCAGAAAGGATGTCAAAAACATTGTTTTCTCAACGATTTTCTTGAGGAAAGGTTGTATGTGATACAACCGGAAGGTTTTGTCAATCCTGAAAGATGCTAATAAGTATGCAAAGCTCCAGCAATCCTTCTAGGGACTGGAGTAAGCATCTCGGAGTTGGAATGTATGCTTTGATGATGATCAAAGATTTTGGGTTTATACAAAGTTTATGAGAAACTTGTATTTCCAAAGAAGTGAGTGGGAGCACTATAGAATTTCTGATGAATATATGTTGTTGACATATTGTTGATCAGAAATGACGTAGAATTTCTGGAAAGCATATAGGGTCATTTGGAAAGTGTTTTTCAATGGAAAGCCTGGATTAAGCTACTTGAACATTGAGCATCAAGATCTATAAGGATAGATCAAAACACTTAATGGTACTTTCAAATGAGCACATACCTTGACATGATCTTGAAGGTGTTCAAGATGAATCAGTCAAAGAAGGAGTTCTTGCCTGAGTTGTAAGGTATGAAGTTAAGACTTAAAGCTCGACCACGGCAGAATAGAGAGAAAGGACGAAGGTCGTCCCCTATGCTTAAGACGTAGGCTCTACAGTATGCTATGCTATGTACCGCACCTGAAGTGTGCCTTGCCATGAGTCAGTCAAGGGGTACAAGAGTGATCCAAGAATGGATCACAGGACAGCGGTCAAAGTTATCCTTAGTAACTAGTGGACTAAGGAATTTTCTCGATTATGGAGGTGGTAAAAGAGTTCGTCGTAAAGGGTTACGCCGATGCAAACTTTGACACTAATCCAGATTATTCTGAGTAGTAAACTGGATTCGTATAGTAGAACAGTTATTTGGAATAGCTCCAAATGTAGCATAGTAGTTGCATCTACAAGATGACATAGAAATTTGCGAAGTACATATGGATCTGAAAGATTCAGACCCGTTGACTATAACATCTCTCACAAGCATAACATGATCAAACCCAGAACTCATCGAGTGTTAATCACATGGTAATGTGAACTAGATTATGGACTCTAGTAAACTCTTTGGGTGTTAGTCACATGGGGATGTGACCTTGAGTGTTAGTCACATAGCGATGTGAACTGGATTATTGACTCTAGTGCAAGTCGGAGACTGTTGGAAATATGCCCTAGAGGCAATAATAAATTGGTTATTATTATATTTTCCTTGTTCATGATAATCGTTTATTATCCATGCTAGAATTGTATTGATAGGAAACTTAGATACATGTGTGGATACATAGACAACACCATGTCCCTAGTAAGCCTCTAGTTGACTAGCTCGTTAATCAATAGATGGTTACGGTTTCCTGACCATGGACATTGGATGTCGTTGATAACGGGATCACATCATTAGGAGAATGATGTGATGGACAAGACCCAATCCTAAGCCTAGCACAAAGATCGTGTAGTTCGTTCGCTAAAGCTTTTCTAATGTCAAGTATCATTTCCTTAGACCATGAGATTGTGCAACTCCCGGATACCGTAGGAATACTTTGGGTGTGCCAAACGTCACAACGTAACTGGGTGACTATAAAGGTGCACTACGGGTATCTCCGAAAGTGTATGTTGGGTTGGCACGAATCGGGACTGGGATTTGTCACTCCGTGTGACGGAGAGGTATCTCTGGGCCCACTCGGTAGGACATCATCATAATGTGCACAATGTGATTAAGGAGTTGATCATGGGATGATGTGTTACGGAACGAGTAAAGAGACTTGCCGTAACGAGATTGAACAAGGTATCGGGATACTGACGATCGAATCTCAGGCAAGTATCGTACCGATAGACAAAGGGAATTGTATGCGGGATTGATTGAATCCTCGACATCGTGGTTCATCCGATGAGATCATCGAGGAGCATGTGGGAGCCAACATGGGTATCCAGATCCTGCTGTTGGTTATTGGCCGGAGAGTCGTCTCGGTCATGTCTACGTGTCTCTCGAACACGTAGGGTCTACACACTTAAGGTTCGTTGACGCTAGGGTTATAGAGATATTAGTATGTGGTAACCCGAAAGTTATTCGGAGTCCCCGATGAGATCCCGGATGTCACGAGGAGTTCCGAAATGGTCCGAGGTAAATATTTATATATGGGAAGTCTTGTTTTGGTCGCCGGAAAAGTTTCGCGCAGTATCGGTATTGTACCGGGAGTGCCGAAAGGGGTCCGGGGGTCCACCAAGGGGGTCCACCTGCCCCGGGGGGGCACATGGGCTGTAGGGGTGTGCGCCTTGGCCTATATGGGCCAAGGGCACCAGCCCCAAGAGGCCCATGCGCCAAGAGATAAGGGAAAGAAAGAGTCCTAAAGGGGGAAGGCACCTCCTAGGTGCCTTGGGGAGGATGGACTCCTCCCTGGCCGCACCCTTCCTTGGAGGAAGGGCCAAGGCTGCGCCCCCCCTCTCCCTTGGCCCTATATATAGTGGGGGAAGGGAGGGCAGCTGTACCTAAGCCCTGGCGCCTCCCTCTCCCTCCCATGATACATCTCCCTCCTCCCGCAGCGCTTGGCGAAGCCCTGTTGGAATCCCGCTACTTCCACCACCACGCCGTCGTGCTGCTGGATCTCCGTCAACCTCTCCTCCCCCCTTGCTGGATCAAGAAGGAGGAGACGTCGCTGCTCCGTACGTGTGTTGAACGCGGAGGTGCCGTCAGTTTGGCGCTAGGATCATCGGTGATTTGGATCACGACGAGTACGACTCCATCAACCCCGTTCTCTTGTTGCTAGATCTACAAGGGTATGTAGATCCACTCCTCCCTCGTTGCTAGATGTCTCCATAGATGGATCTTGGTGACACGTAGGAAAATTTTGAATTTTTGCTACGTTCCCCAACAGGTTGCTCCTGTAGAGCCCAGTTCGGGCCAGTTTTGGCCCGACTCGTGTTTTTTTCCGCGGAGTGATTTATCTATTTATCCATGAGTTTGCAAATTTACAAAAAACCCCTTGCACAACATGCATATAATAACTCACAAACGGTGCATCATATTAAAACAATTTATATATGAATTATGCTTAGTTTTTCATCTAGTTTCATAATATGTCTCTTTCATCCACGTTTAAAATGCTTAAAATGCTATTTGTTTAATTTGCATAAATGACCTATTGAAGTGATTTATTTCATAACTAAATAACCGTAGCTCCAAACCTAACAAACTTTATATGTAAATGGGGTAGAAAAATTCCTAGTTTAACATGGTGGCACTACTTTGCATGTTTAACAACTCTAAAATATAGTTTAGGGCAGAACAGTACCGAACCTAAAACATGCATATGGGGATTTTCCGGACTTGTTGCTTGTTGTTTCGGCCTCATTTAAACTTGCCTAGATAGGTAGTTTTCATATACTTCACCTCTTGCCATGCTAACCAACATTTAATATTGTTGAGTACATAAACGGGAGAGAACTAAATAAGTCACGTGGTGTTTCGTCAATATGCAACTCCGTTGCATATTGAGCTCCACTTAATTTGTAGTATTGCTTGTGCACTTTGCCATGCCATGCCCCATTAATCCGGACATGCATCATATTTGGTTGTGCATCATGTCATGATTATGTGGTGGTTGTTTACTATGGTTTTTGCTTCTTTCCGGTGTTGCTTCTTTGGGTCGGTTCCGATAACGTCGCGTTTGTGAGGACCCGTTCGACTACGTCTGTTTGTCTTCTTCATGGACTCGTTCTTCTTCCTTGCGGGATTTCAGGCAAGATGACCATACCCTCGAAATCACTTCTATCTTTGCTTGCTAGTTGCTCGCTCTTTTGCTATGCCTATGCTGCGATACCTACCACTTGCTTATCATGCCTCACACATTGCCATGTCAAACCTCTAACCTACCTTGTCCTAGCAAACCGTTGTTTGGCTATGTTACCGCTTTGCTCAGCCCCTCTTATAGCGTTGTTAGTTGCAGGTGAAGATTGGAGTTGGAACATGGATATTTTGTTGGGATATCACAATATCTCTTATTTAATTAATGCATCTATATACTTGGTAAAGGGTGGAAGGCTCGGCCTTATGCCTGGTGTTTTATTCCACTCTTGCCGCCCTAGTTTCCGTCATATCAGTGTGATGTTTCCCGGATTTTGTGTTCCTTACGCGGTTGGGTTATAATGGGAACCCCTTGACAGTTCACCTTGAATAAAACTCCTCCAGCAAGGCCCAACCTTGGTTTTACCATTCGCCACCTAGCCTTTTTCCCTTGGGAGTCACGCATCCTGAGGGTCATCTTTATTTTAACCCCCCCGAGCCAGTGCTTGTCTAAGTGTTGGTCCAAACTAGAGCCACTTGTGGCGCCACCTCGGGGAAACTTGAGGGCTGGTTTTAGCTATACGTAGTGTTCATCCGGTGTTGCCCTGAGAACGAGATATGTGCAGCTCCTATCAGGATGTTGGTGCATCGGGCGGTCTTGCTGGACTTGTTTTACCATTATCGAAATGTCTTGTAACCGGGATCCCGAGTCTGATCGGGTCTTCCCGCTAGAAGGAATATCCTTCGTTGACCGTGAGAGCTTATGATGGGCTAAGTTGGGACACCCCTGTAGGGATTTGAACTTTCGAAAGCCGTGCCCGCGGTTATGGGCAGATGGGAATTTGTTAATGTCTGGTTGTAGAAAACCTGAACTTGATCTTAATTAAAATACACCAACCGCGTGTGTAACCGTGATGGTCTCTTTCCGGCGGAGTCCGGGAAGTGAACACGGTGTTGGAGTTATGCTTGACGTAGGTTGTTCTAGGATCACTTCTTGATCATACTTTTACCGACCGTGCTTTGCCTTCTCTTCTCGCTCTCATTTGCGTATGTTAGCCACCATATATGCTAGTCGCTTGCTGCAGCTCCACCTCATACCTTTTACCTTACCCATAAGCTTAAATAGTCTTGATCGCGAGGGTGTGAGATTGCTGAGTCCCCGTGACTCACAGATACTTCCAAAAACCAGTTTGCAGGTGCCGTTGAACCGTGCAGATGACGCAACCAAGCTCACGGAGGAGCTCGGTGAAGACCTTGTCCTTTGTCTTGTTTCGTTTCTAGTTGATCAGTAGTGGAGCCCAGTTGGGGTCGATCGGGGATCTATGTAGCTTTTGGGGTAGTCTTCTTTTATTTTGGTTCCGTAGTCGGACCTTGATTGTATCTGGTTGATGTAATGCTTTATTCATGTAATTGTGTGAAGTGGCAATTGTAAGCCAATTATGTATCTTTTCCCCCTATTGTATTACATGGGTTGTGTGAAGATTACCTCACTTGCGACATTGCTTTCAATGCGGTTATGCCTCTAAGTCGTGCTTCGACACGTGGGAGATATAGCCGCATCGAGGGCGTTACAGTAATCCTTGTGTATAAGGATATCACTACGTCGGTTGTACCATATGTACCGACAACAATAAGTCTTGTGGTGACTTACTGATTTTACACAATGTATGCTGCATTTTGTATTTCGATTCAGAATTGTGATTCCATCGGAAATCAATCATATATGTCTTAATCTAGTGATCCACATGGATATGTGAGCACTACATCTATCAACTGCAGAGATAGATGATTTTGTACTGCCAATGATAAAGTTATCGGAAAGAGATTCCACCTCTGAAGAATAGTTGGGTATCTGCGTGAACCCTTGTGCTACAATACTTGCTCTTTGTTTCACCACCTCGTTGTTCTCAATTCTGTTTCTAGAAGAAAACTGATGTATGTATTGCTTATGAATACCTTCCTATTATTGAGCAAGATCATTTCTACCTAGATTATACCCTTTGCTTGAGTTCAGTCCGAGTGTTGTTCACACTTTGCCATGGCCATGGTCTTTGGATCTGAATCATTTGAAAGGTTTTTGCAATCTAGTTGAGAAATGCATGTCGACAATTGTAGACTTCCGGTTATATGATTCTCCAGAATCTATATATCAATATATAGTTGATGGAAATATCGTTACCCATAGTGACTGCTCGCGATTTCCCAATGCGATTGAGTCAGGTATTCCTGTGTCCCGGTCATTTTATGCATTATGACCTAGGTTGGTGGAGGTTTCCCGTCCACTGGGTGTATACTACCCATTGGGTGTCTGCCAACATGAAGTTGACTTGCATTTACTGATTCACAGGCCTTGATATCCTTGCTTGCGAGAAGCTGAATCCTGATGTACTATTGTCGTACTTCTCCCCCTGTTGCATTGAACGGGGAGTTGAGTGGTTTTAGTTGGTACCTCCACTCTTTCGGACATTTTTTCAGGATTGTAGGATTGTGTGACACCTTTATAGTCAGTAAATGAATCTAGTAGGTTATTTGCAATGTGTTGCAAATCTTCTGAACACATGGTTCAGATCTTTGAGTATGTGGATTTGAGGCAGAAATGTGTTGAACATTCCACTAATTTCCTGGCATTCTTTATGGTACTTGAAATCTCCCCCTAATGCATGGAAATGTTCCTCATTGAATTAGCATACTAGCCTTGAATAACTCCCCATGCAAGGGGCTTGAGGTATTGACGGAAATACAGTTATTCCTCACATAGATCCCAACTATATGTTGAGGGGCCAATGATGTATGCCGGGTGGTGATATCGGTATGCAACCGAATTACCGCAGATAGGAAATACTTGGTAGATATCCACATATCAAAGATAGAGGGGAATAGTATTGTGCAGTTCTGTCATGAGCATGTAAAACTGCATGACTCCAATGTAAAGTTGGCAAGTTGCAATTCCAAAGTAAAGATAATGCAATTAGCTTAACTCTTTGGATAGGATTCTACCAAACCATTTTGAGTCTAGACATTAGGATAAATTGCTAAACTTCAATCCAAAAGCCATAGAGAAGGCCCTCAAGGAGAATTCTGCAATGTTATCGATTCGATTTGCTTGAAATCGATGTCAGGATAATGAGCCAATGGTTTCGTGTGAATAAAGAACACACTTAAGACCATCATGTAGATATGTCTTTTAAAACCATGGAATATCTGGATAGTCTACTCAATGGCTGGGAAGAGCCACTTACCTCGACTTGATGCATTCAAGGAGTCTGAGTGGTTCAGCGTAGACTTTAAGGTGTGCGAGCCTTAAAATTAGCTTCCCTGTGTCACTTGTAGTGCACACAAAATCCAAATATTGTTAGAATTTAGCATCATAATAATCATAAACCATTGGAATTGCTGATAGTTTCGATTTCAACCCAATGTCTTGATGAACAAGGCGAGTATGCCAAGTTTGTCGTGTACAAGACTGGAAAACTATCTCGTATGCAACATGTGCTACGGGTTGTTTTGTATGAGTAGTACAATCTAGATGATACACAAAGAATGTGCTTGCCATATCCGTTGCATATGGTAAGGAGAAGTTATTTCTCTTTGTTGTCATCATAAGTTTCGCTATGGAAACTATTTTGATGGATACCTCCATAGTTTAGTAGGGTACGAGTTAAACCTGGGAAGCAATAAAGCATCCCCATGTTACTCGAGTACCCACAAGGATAGTAAATATGACTCGAGTTGAGCCAACAAATACCTCATGGCATCTAGCGGTTTTAAAATATCTCCTTTTTATCCCAGCGAGAGTGCAAACATTTCACTTCCCTGCGTATAGAGTTTGTGGTGCATATGTCCACAAGGCACATATCATCTTTCATCAGATCGACCCCCATAGAAATCTATATATAGATATGAAGATTCTCAAGAAAATCACTGTCAGATATATATAATACATACAAATGTATTTGTACCAAAGTGCTGATACAATATATTGTGATACACAGTATATGATGACAACAATACTTATGTTGTTACAACATCGTAAATGGACATTAATTATGTTGACCACTCAGGAGATTGAAAGACAATTCATAGTCTCCAAACATGTCAGTTGAGGCATATTCAAGCATCACATTCTCCGTGCCCATAGGGTCCCGTCACAGCTGGTGACGTCGGATAGAAGGTTGAAGTAAGATTCAAACCTTTGCCCTTCAGGTTCATTATATCCCAGGAATTGCTGATACAGAATAACCAGATGATGAGATCTGAATCTAATGCCTTATGATATATAAGACACCATTTTTCTGTTAGTGGTGTGATCCGAAATAGAGGTAAATCCAGGATTACACACATTATCCCACAAGACACAAGAGCGATCATGATGTCCATGGCCCAGATAGGGCAGTCGTGGCCATTGTCAGGACCGGATTTTCGGGATATTAATTTCCCAAAAGCGGCCCTTGTGCTCACCAGCCCCAGGATTACTGTTAGCTGATGAGACACCAACTTGTTATAGAAACTCCAAGCAAAATACAAAATATGAAGTACAAGACCATTCTGGCCTATAGGTACAACAATTTGTTTCTAGAGGTTGATGGCGGAAGTGGTTTGCGGATCATCAGCGTCTATGGGACTCCATTTCCCACAGGAACAGCTGACCAGGATAACTCCTATCTTCGCGAGGCTGCTATCACCATTACGTAGGTTCCGGGGCTTTCATCGCAACGCTACTTTCCACGCAAGAAATCTGGCCAAGACAATAGCCAGGGACAAGCCAGTGAGTACTTTGAATGTACTCGCAAACATTAAGAACATAGGTATAATATAGCCACTGAAAATCATGCTTTAAAATATTCTATGTTCACTTTGTCAGTTATGAAATAAGGTTCATGATGCACGCAAGTAGATCATTTAAATAAATCACGAGTAAACAATCAGGGTGTAAACATATAAAGCACCGATCAGGTGTCTGAAGCGACGCCTCAGAAGGATAATAATATGAAGCATGCCTCAGTCGGGCGTCTGAGCGACACCACAGAAAGGGCTTATATATAAAAGGAATAACAAGCATGCCACAATCAGGCGTCGGTGCGACACCACATAAAGGGCTTATAAGTAAATGAAATAACGGACATGCCACAGCCGGGCGTTTGTGCGACACTACATAAAGGGCTTATAAGTAAATGAAATAACACGCATGCCACAGTCGGGCGTCTGGGCGACACCACATAAAGGGCTTATATAAGAATAATCACGGTGAATATCCAGGAGGTAGAACCGTCCCAGGGATACTCAATAATTCAAATAACATAAATGATTAGTCCATAAAAATAATAATCATAATCATCATATGTCACAAGTTATGATCCATATTTTGGTTTAGTAGTTTCTCCTCCGAAGACCGACACTAAGACCGACGCTTGACCCATCCCAGACTGTAGTCCTTAACCATGGACACGGCTATTCAAATAGGTTCAATATCTCTGTAGAGGGTGTACTCTTTACCCACGAGTAACGGATTTCTTTAGTCCATCGGAACTAATTCCATCTACAGTCTTTTAGTCGAAAACACGCCTGACTTGCACACACCAGCTTAACTTTACTCGTGTCTGGAATCACCCGGACACCTGTTAAGCAAAACTCTAAGTGGGGAGGCTACAACCTCGTGTAGCATGGGATCAAATTTTTATCGCACGCTCTAAGGGGTGGCCTCCCCTCTCGGTCCCAACCGGAAACACCCATGCCCCCGGACCAGGTGGCATGCCTACCAGCTGCAAGCGGTATCTTCCACCATCGCCTCTCTGTATGGTGTGTGCTAGGACAGGGGTTGACAACTTACTGAACCGTACCCTACCTACGACAGGGGAAAGTGGTAGCACGAAACAAGTATGGGGGTTACTGGAACAAGATTCGATCTACGGCCGACTCAGGAGGCTTAAGTATTTCCTGCATGGTTAGCTCAATAATTATATTTCACAGCCATCAGACACAACCACCACTTATCATACCTCCCCCTGCCCTACCGGTCATAACCGTCTCGACGAGGGACAAGCTCGTGCCTACACAAGACAGAGACTTTCCCGGGTCCTTCCCGGTAGACATGAGAGGCATATGAGGGTGATTGCTATCACAAGCTTATCCATTTCCAACAGCAAGAATTTTCATTTATGCACTCAAGGTGTATGATCATATCGTCATATAAAAATAACCAACGCTTCATGTTGAGGTGGTGTTATAACCGTATCGAACAACCCACAAAACATTATGCCAGGGTTCAGAATGCTTGCCTTCCAGGTGTGGAGGGGTGAGGTGCTTTCCAAAACTTTTGAAAGTTTCTTCTCTCTCCAAAAATCCTATTTAAGAAAATTTGAAATCAACACATACTTTAAAAACAGTACAAAAAGTTATCCTAATTATTTTTTTAATAAATCTTAAAATAAACTAGATGAAATTTGAGAGTGGTAGGAAAAAGAATCAATTCATTTGGACTTATATTTAAAAAGTTATGGCCAGTCAAAGTTGTAGTCAAACTCTGTTTTTAAAATAAACAGAAAAAGAAAACGTTTCGAAAAAAAGAAAGCGTTTTCGGTGCAGCGAAGACGTACTCTGGTGTTTTACGTCTTCACTTATCCAGCATGGACCGCGCGTGGGTCACTGATAGTGGGTCCAGCGGGCCCACTGGTCAGGTTTGACTGGTCTCCACTCCCTCCTCTTCCTCTGCCCGAGCGGAGGCGGGGCTCCGGCAATCGTCGCCGGTGAACGGCGGTTCCTCGCGGGGAGATGAGGGCGGGGATGGATCCACGGGTCTGGGGCGGTCCTCCCGGTGGTCGTTAGGTAGGTGGGGACGAAAGGAATCGGCGGTGAGCTTCGCGGCGGAGATAGCTTCGGGCCGATTTGGGGGTCTTGGCTAGGGTGGTGCTCCGTCGTAGCTGGGGGTTTGGGCGGCTCCGCAAGACGAAGAGGAGTCAGGTGGTGGTGCTGGAAGGGTGGGGGAGGCCCTGGTGGTGCCGAAGTGGCCGAGACAGGGGCGGCGGCTGTGGTTGCCGGAGAAGGAGAAGACGACCACTTCCAGTCTATCCACTGCTACGGGAGGGTCAGTGAGGGAGCGAGATGAGTTGCTTGAGGGCCCGACGAGCTCGGGGGCTTCTTATATAGGCGGCCAAGGGCAGTTCCGCGGCGGCCGGGGATAAGATCGTCGGCGACCGCCGTACTGTGCTGCAGGGCGACGTGGCAGTGGTTTGGGCTGGCCGGCGCATTCCGACGAGTTCCCTACTGCTCAAGGGGGTGAGCTGGCGCGCGTGGGTGGCTCGGGCGGCGCCGCCCACGGCAGGGCTGCTGTAGCCGGCGGCTTGCGTCCACGGCCAACCTGACGGCGGCTCTGTGTAGTGCCAGGGGTGGCTCTGCGGCGAGGGAAGGGGCGGGGTGTTGGCTGCAAGCGGGGAAGGGCCAAAACGAGCGCGAGGTGACGACAGTGCGACGCGGCGGCTCGATGCACGCGCGTGCAAAACGTGCGCTCTGGGCGCGCCCGGAGCATGTACGCGACGTGTTCTACCAAATGCCAGGGCATGCTAGGGGGCTCCAATCCACAAGAGAGTTAGCAGGGTGGGGCTATAGGCTTGGGAAAATCCATGTGACATGCTGGTCTAGTCAGGGGATCAAGTTCATAACACAAATCAGAAACTAAGCCAAAACTGGTCATGCACTCAGGGTGTTTGACAAAATGCCAATGGCATCTAGGCAACTCTTGGGGTGGCCAAATTATTGAGATCAATGTCTCTTTAGATGATACAGAGGGTGGTGAGGTCAGTTTGCCAAAAGCTCAAAATTGTTAGTGTAAGTTTTGCCAAACTTCAGGCAGAAGGAAAAAGGCATTGTTTCAGGAGCCAAAAATCTTCCAATGGGTCCACTCTCCTGGACTTAAGGGTTTGGTATGGTGTACTACAAGCAGGAGAAAGCTCATGGCCACTAGAGCAAAATTTATTAGGGATGCAGTTGAAAACACCCAACTGGGCCAGAATGAAAAAGAGGTTGATTCACTCAAATTATTCAAAGAACATCAGTGGGTTTTTGCATGAAGTTGAATAATATACTCCTATAACATCCCATAATTTTGGTGGAAGCTAGAAAGAAATATTTAAAGGGGTTGTAGTGCAAAATTGCTCTCTGGACCAGATTTGGAAACTTGGTGTAGAGCTCAAAATATTAAATGAATGAAATATATTTTTGCATAAAAGTGATTTAAAAACATCTCATGACATCTCCAAATTTTGGTGAAAATTTTAAATAAATTTATCAAGTGGTTGTAGTTCAAAAGAGCTCCAAAACTAAAGGAAAAATCATTTTAGGGAATAAAGCTCAGAGAGAAATAATTGTGCAAATCAATTCCACTTATAATAGAAATGTTTTCTTGAGAGGTTAGACAAGTCCAATAATATTTTTGGAAAGTTTTTCACTTGAGGTAAAAACTCCATAATAAGGAAAAGAATGGCTCTGAAATCAAAAGAAAATCCCGAAAATTAAAAGTTTAAATTTCCTGGAAAATTTTTAATTAATAAAACGAGGTTAAAATTTTGGGGTGTCACAACACTACCCCCCTTAAGAAAAATCTCGTCCTCAAGATTTGCTAAAAGTTGCTTTAAGAAAATATAAGCAATAAAATGTGGCTACAGTGAGAGGGCAATAAGTGGTGTAAAACCACAGTGTGGAACACTGGCGCTGCGTGGGAGAATCTACGGTTAGGGGGAAAATGAGAGATTTCTATGTTGGATACAGTAAATTTAGAATAAATCCTAAATTTAAAATACGCTGGTCGTACCCGAGAGCACAGTGCTCTCTCCGACTGACAGGTGGACCCAGGGCCACTGTCAGCCTCTTCTTCTTCCTCTGGCTCTCTCTTCTTCCTCTCTCCCGCGTGCTTTCCCGCGCTTTCTCCACCGGCGACGTTTAGCGCATAGGGCATCTAGGCCGTACCGCGGTAGTGCGCGGCGTGCACTCACCTCGCGGGCCAGCGTGCTGTCGGCACTGCTTGCGGATTCGCCTCCGAACACCGACGATCGGGCGACGAGCGGCGCTGGTGGACTTCGCCCACCATACACCGAGCTCGAGCTATAAAACGGCCAAGGTGTTCCTCTCTTCTTCCTCGCACCTGGCCTCGCTTCTCCTTCTCCTTCTTCCTCCTCCATTTCCGTTTATAGAAGCTCGGGTGAGGCTCTAATGGCGGAGGCGATGCCGGACTGGTACGTGATCCTGGTGTGCGGAGGGCTAGCGGCATTGCTGGGGCTCTCCGTGCTCCTGTGTGCGATGATCCTCGATGATCGTCGTGATGCTGCCGCTCGAGTGTTTGCTCTCCGCGGTGGCGGTGGTCACGAGGAGTAGGTGGGGTGTCGGGTGCTAAATGTTGTTGGTGTGCAGGAGGTAACTTGCACCTGGATGATTCCCACTAATCCCTCCTCCAGAGACTGTGGTGTATTAGGGAGATGATTAGCCAGATGCAACATGGTTACGTGGTGTTGCAAGTAGTGTATGTGTTCGAGTGGTTGCGGTAGTGAGTCTGCTGCCGTGGTGCTGCGTGAATAAAATTCCACGTCGTGAGGAGATATATGCTGTAGCAACTCAGGGAAAAGAAATCTGACTCCAGGATTTCTCGCGAGGAAAAAAATTAGTTAATCAAAAGTTACAGCAGCAAAAGTTACTCATTACAATTTAAACCAAATGTTCATCTCATCGCACAAGGTTTAGAATAACACGCATGAGTTACAACACTTAACTAAATGCGAGAATACAAGAACATAGCAACAATGTCTAGAATGAAAATGGCAACTGGACGGGGTCCCGAGAAAACGTCTCTGGTACTGGGGCGCACTCTTCTTCTATCGGGGGAAGCGGATTGATCAGTCGATGAACGCGTCTCTCCTGGTCGGGCCTTAGTGGTCTGCCGATGGCGATCTGAGGATTTAAATCAGTGAGGCTCTGGAGATAACCCATTACTCGCTGGGTCAAACGCTCTTGAGCGATGACATACTGGACAAGGTTGGCCAGTACTGGGTCTCTCTCAATTCGTCCAGCGAGAAAAGATGTCACTTCCCCGGGTGCTGCACGGCTCGGAAAGTAATAATACCCTTTCGCTGGCCTATGGTACCGCGAATCGAAGGCAAACAATCGCTTCGTGTGCAGCCGCTTCTATGGCCATCTGCGGAGTCGGCATAGATTTCCCTAGGAAGGAGACTTCCGTTGGGTCCTGATTTGAGTTTACGGGAGGGATGTGCACTACTGCCCAATATTTCGAGGTGGAAGAGGTGATCCTCGATTTGAGCAGCTCGTACTGGGGTGGCTGGGTAGAACCCATGGTACTGCAGGTAAAGTCCCACAATATTTTAACAAAACTACCCGGGGTTGCATCCGGGGTTCTCAGATAAATGCTAGGGCTCGGCATGGCAAGAAATGGTTGTGAGGGTTGCGCACAAGATGAGGGGTACTCGGCAAGGTCACGAGCTGTCCCTTTTATAAAGCAACTGGGCTGGGTTATTTACCGCGGTGAAGGGCAACTAGTTTGTCGGTTCTTCCCTATGGGGTCGGGGTCAAAGCCACAGTTACACACATCTCCCAAAAGTGACATGTTACTGTGGGTGCCGTCAGGGTTGGTTTTGGTAGTTATGCCCAGAATTAAAAATGCAGCCGTACACCAACACACTCAAGCATGGCCACTATTCAAAATAGGGATGCACAAGCAGATAGTATTCCAATATGGCGATACGGGATCACACAATTACAGGGTGTGGATATACTGAGACTCGGTACTACTCGAGTGACTTAGTCTACCTCGTTTATATCTAAGCGGGCGTGCCTTGTGGCTGTCGAGTTTCCTCCACGGGCTTCACCGTCGGAGTTAGCTGGAGGGGGTTGAGGAACTGCAGGGCCGGGGTAGTGATGATGACCATCGCGGGGATTGTTGGCCACAATTCCATTGGAGTGTGTTCCCAAAAGGCGACGGAGCACTTCTGGGGTCATCAAAGCACCTTGGTCGATGGCCGGGGCTGATCTCAAGGTCTCAATCGGTTGTCCGAACAACACGACTGGGTTGTCGGCGTCGGGCTCAACCTCTCTTCTTGCCGGGGCTCGGCGAACCAGTTCTCCACGAGCTGCGATCAGATCAAGGGTGATTTGATCAAACAGTCCCTCTAGTGCACTTACATAGCGCACTAGATGCAATAATGCAGGATCCATCTCGTGGTCTCCGTTGGCGACTTGGGGTGGTCTACAATACCCGTCACGGCTGGGGTAGTAGTAGAAGGAGCGACAGTTAACTCTGGGCGACAAGTGCCGGAGTTGAACTATAGCTTCTCGGGCAGCTAGTTGGATGGCTTGCGGCTCAAAGGAAGTTGTCCTTCCGGTGAACCTGTAGGGGCGTTCTGGCGATAGACCCCTACCATAGACGTGCACAGTGGCCCAAAATTGACGGCTCTCACCGCTCATGGACCCTTGGTACACAACATACTCCGGGGGCTCTTCTAATGCAAAGGCACGGCGGGTGAGGTTTGCTAGCACGGTCACAAAACCTCCAAGGTTGGTTGCTATGGTCTCATTGTGAACAATGGGGCCAGGCATTATGGCTTGGTGTGGGGTAGAGGCTGCGTTGTGCTGGGTTGAGGCTAGCGTGCCCTTTTATAAAAAAAGGGGCAGAGTCTTCCTTCGCACACTTGCGAAAAGGACTGTTTAGGGGCCGGTCACTGGCGCATGATCGACAGGCTAGACTGATAGGTTGGGCACCGACTGCCAAAAGGTGTCGGGTCACTGTGAGGCTATCTTACACGAGAAGCTTGGCCGGTGCTTGGTTAAGATCTGGTGGGTTGGTTTACCTAAGTTTTTCGACCTGGCTAAGATAGGATTAGCCAATGGTCAGCCTGGCTCTGATACCAAGTTTGTCAGGACCGGATTTTCGGGATATTAATTTCCCAAAAGCTGCCCTTGTGCTCACCAGCCCCAGGATTACTGTTAGCTGATGAGACACCAACTTGTTACAGAAACTCCAAGCAAAAAACAAAATATGAAGTACAAGACCATTCTGGCCTATAGGTACAACAATTTGTTTCTAGAGGTTGATGGCGGAAGTGGTTTGCAGATCATCAGCGTCTATGGGACTCCATTTCCCACAGAAACAGCTGACCAGGATAACTCCTATCTTCGCGAGGCCGCTATCACCATTACGTAGGTTCCGGGGCTTTCATCGCAACGCTCCTTTCCACGCAAGAAATCTGGCCAAGACAATAGCCAGGGACAAGCCAGTTAGTACTTTGAATGTACTCGCAAACATTAAGAACACATGTATAATATAGCCACTGAAAATCATGCTTTAAAATATTCTATGAGCACTTCGCCAGTTATGAAATAAGGTTCATGACGCACGCAAGTAGATCATTTAAATAAATCACGAGTAAACAATCAGGGTGTAAAAATATAAAGCACCGATCGGGTGTCTGAAGCGACGCCTCGGAAGGATAATAATATAAAGCACCGATGAGTTGCTTGAGGGCCTGACGAGCTCGGGGGCTTCTTATATAGGCGGCCAAGGGCAGTTTCGCGGCAGCCGAGGATAAGATCGTCGGCGACCGCCGTACTGTGCTGCAGGGCGACGTGGCGGTGGTTTGGGCTGGCCGGCGCATTCCGACGAGTTCCCTACTGCTCAAGGGGGCGAGCTGGCGCGCATGGGTGGCTCGGGCGGCGCCGCCCACGGCAGGGCTGCTGTAGCCGGCCGCTTGCGGCCACGGCCGACCTGACGGCGGCTCTGTGTAGTGCCAGGGGTGGCTCTGCGGCGAGGGGAAGGGGCGAGGTGTTGGCTGCGAGTGGGGAAGGGCCAGAACGAGCGCGAGGCGACGACAGTGCGACGCGGCGGCTCGGTGCACACGCGTGCAAAACGTGCGCTCTGGGCGCGCCCAGAGCATGTACACGACGTGTTCGACCAAATGCCAGGGCATGCTAGGGGGCTCCAATCCATAAGAGAGTTAGTAGGGTGGGGCTATAGGCTTGGGAAAATCCATGTGACATGCTGGTCTAGTCAGGGGATCAAGTTCATAACACAAATCAGAAACTAAGCCAAAACTGGTCATGCACTCAGGGTGTTTGACAAAATGCCAATGGCATCTAGGCAACTCTTGGGGTGGCCAATTCTCCAGATCAATGTCTCTTTAGATGATACAGAGGGTGGTGAGGTTAGTTTGCCAAAAGCTCAAAATTGTTAGTGTAAGTTTTGCCAAACTTCAGTTCTGGGCAGAAGGAAAAAGGCATTGTTTCAGGAGCCAAAAATCTTCCAATGGGTCCACTCTCCTGGATTCAAGGGTTTGGTATGGTTTACTACAAGCAGGAGAAAGCTCATGGCCACTAGAGCAAAATTTATTAGGGATGCAGTTGAAAACACCCAACTGGGCCAGAATGAAAAAGAGGTTGATTCACTCAAATTTTTCAAAGAACATCAATGGGTTTTTGCATGAAGTTGAATAATATACTCCTATTAACATCCCATAATTTTGGTGGAAGCTAGAAAGAAATATTTAAAGGGGTTGTAGTGCAAAATTGCTCTGTGGACCAGATTTGGAAACTTGGTGTAGAGCTCAAAATATTAAATGAATGAAATATATTTTTGCATAAAGTGATTTAAAAACATCTCATGACATCTCCAAATTTTGGTGAAAATTTTAAATAAATTTATCAAGTGGTTGTAGTTCAAAAGAGCTCCAAAACTAAAAGAAAAATCATTTTAGGGAATAAAGCTCAGAGAGAAATAATTGTGCAAATCAATTCCACTGATAATAGAAATGTTTTCTTGAGAGGTTAGACAAGTCCAATAATATTTTTGGAAAGTTTTTCACTTGAGGTAAAAACTCCATAATAAGGAAAAGGATGGCTCTGAAATCAAAAGAAAATCCAGAAAATTAAAAGTTTAAATTTCCTGGAAAATTTTTAATTAATAAAACAAGGTTAAAATTTTGGGGTGTCACAGCCATTGAGGGCGAATGCCTCAAACTCTATAGCCATATGTTACCTCTATGGGTAAACCAGAGATAATTAATTTATAACCAGTAAATTAAAGATCATCATGGTTGATATTGTAATGAACTTAGCAAAATCAATGGGTATTTCAAGAAGTTATCTTGAAACCATTAGTGTGAATCTCAAATTGCTAAATATGACACCTTGAAGATAATCTCCAAAATGGAGTAGATCTCGCAGCACTAGAGAGTATAATCTGATGAAATCAGTAGATACTCACTCATAATGCCTTATATCATGACTTAGTAAAATGTGTGAGAGCACTTTGTAAAGCAATCATAATGTCGAAACGACAGAATAGAGGCTTTATCAGTAGTCATCGATAATCTGCGTAGGTAGTAGATCCATATGACTACCTTCTGATCTCAAGCATCAATTTGAAGAAATCACCTTGAATTTTGCATCCGTATTTGCAAGAAATTGAAAATCTCAATTGCAAATAGACATATTAATTTCGACATGTGGTTAACATGAAAACATATACATCATAGAAAATATTTCGGAATACTTCGTACTCAACGGAGAAACAGTACTGCAGAGGTACTGAATTTATCTTTGCTAGAGATAAAAAAAATCTCAATTGTAAATAATAGATGTAATGAATCTCAACATGTAGAATAACATGGAAATATGTTACATCATAGTTTATTCTGGAATACAAGGTACTCTACAGATATACATTACTAATGTAATGAATAATAATGATGTTGCAAACTTGATCCTCAAGTGAAAAACTTGAATTGTATAGATCTCAAATTAAATGAGATCTTGTATCAAATTGCAAGATAATTCAACAAGGTGAATTAATAATTCGCGGGAGAAAACGGATCTCATTGCAATGAGATTGTTTTACGAGAAAATGATAATAATATTCTCAACCGCAAAACACTGTGATTGTTGTACAGATAGGACAAAAATCAGAAAAGAAAACGAAGAGAAAATGGCGATAGGCCAAAACAGGCCAGCCTACAACCGTGGCTAAGCCACCTTTTTCTTTTTCGTTTTTGATTCTTTTTTTTTCTGCTACTCGTACAAGCATGGGCTAGTGCCCAACTAGGCCTCGCTTGGTGGCTTTTCAACAGCCCATCCGAACGAGTGGAACGGGACATCTCTGATCTCTCGTTCCCATCGACTAGTCTTCCCCAATCCGACTCAAGCGGCGGCCGTCGGCACCACCACCACCAACCTCCGCCACAGCTGGCTGTCACACTGGCGCGAAGCACCCCAGCGCGGCGTGGACAGGCGCATGGGCGCCAAGCCTCCCAGGCCTGCGGCTCACCGTACACCGGTGCCGTCGCAGAGGGGCCGCGTCAGGCAGCCGACGTCGCTGGCGCCGCCTCCGCTTGGGAGGGCGCCGCTGCTGTCGCGCGCCGCCTTTGGAGGCCGGTCAGGGCCGCGCCAGGCGATGCCGAGGAGGGCGTGCTGGCTCGAGTGCCTACGCGCGCAGGGTGAGAGTCGTGTGCTCCAGAGGTAGGCCGCATCGAGGCCGCTGCCTCCATGGGCGGGCAAGGGAACCGCTCCACGCACGGGCTTGCCAGAGGGCGTTGCCGCTGGTCGACCACCTGGGCCGGGCAACGCGCCCCGCCGTGCGTGGCCATGGTTGTTGGCTGCCGGGAGCCAGCGGGTAGGACGCATGGCTCGGTAGCGCGGGCGCGCGGGCGCCACGCGTGTGAGGGGGGCTCGCTGGTTGCATCGACGGGCCGAGGTCGAGGACCTCCGGGCGCTCCGTCGTCGCTTCCCTCTCGGCCAAATCGCTTTAGGCTAAGAGCGTGCTGATAACGTGTTGAAAGAACAATCGATAGTATTGAAAACTGTCTATCGATGATGACACGTTACATATTTATAGTCTCTGAAGTCGGAGGGACACGACACTTACAAAAGTCGTGTCTATTTATATGACGGTCAGGATAAGTGGAGATTTAATCCTTAATTAACTTGTGTTAATTAAGTCTTAACAGAGATAGTGGCAGTGTCCTCATTATGCTAAACATGATAGTGTGCTACATGTAACCCACAAATAAAGGACGCCGATAACTGTCACACATGTGGGTGTTAAGAAATCTGCCCACACGTTCTGTGTGATGCCTAAGAGGACCAGCCCACACGTCTGTGTGTGGGCAAAATAATTAGCGCCCACACGCTTCTTTTTTTCCCTCCCGGTCCCTCTTACACGCGTGCGTGTGGGCGAAATAGATAACGCCCACCCGCCCAATACGTCAGGCCTCGTACCTCATGGTCCCGCACGCCCCACGTGACACTTTACCGCACGCCCCGCAGTTGTCATGGGCTGGACCCTCGTCCATGTTCGTTTAAGTGCAGTTGTCATGTCGCCGAACTACGGTTGCCATGTCGGACAACTACAGTTGCCATGTTTGTTCAACTGCAGTTGCCATCTCAGGTCAAAGTTTCAGATTGCCATTTTTTGGACAACTATAGCTGTTGCCATGTGTGGTCTGGTCTACTATAGTTGTCATGATTTTCAAAACTTTAGGAGTTGCCACCTACTAACACTAGGCAGTTGCCATGTAGCGCTACAAAAAAGGCATGGCAAAAAACATGTTCGGGTAAAAGAGAGAGTTGTCATGTGCTCACAAGCACGCTAGGGCAGTTGCCATTTAAAAAAAAAGAGTTGCCATCTGCTTACGTGCACGCTAAGACAGTTTGCCATGTACCATGCAAAACATATGGCAACTGACATATTCGGGTAAAAAAAAGAGAGTTAACATCTGCTTGCAATTATACTAGGGCAGTTGCCATGTACACTGCAAAACGCATGGCAACTCGCAGCTTGGGTGTGGGAAAGGAGGCGGTCTGTGGGCGAGATGACAAATGCCCACACACCAGCCCTTGTGCGTGACTGAAAAATTGGTGTGTGGGCGAACTGCTAAACGCCCACACATCGGCCGCTCCATGTGGTAAAACGGATGTGTGGGCGACCTCTCTCACACACCACACACGCAAGTTGTCCTACGTGGCATACAAAATCAGCTAATTCATGTCAAGATTCGTGCAGAAGTTACTGGACAGTAATAGAGGCGTGTGGACGAGTTGACTAGCGCCCACACGTATGGACGTTAACATTTTTTAAAATAAAGAATTTCAACACGAATATTAGATATTGTTAAAAAACATAACAAAATTACTTCTTGAGAATCAGGTGCCGCCGGGATCTCCACTAATAATCACTTCCTGCCGGCCATGTAATCCAAGTAGCTAGCTAGTTTGACAAAGTGACGAATAATCGGAGTAGGGAGTTAACATGAATAACTTGCAAGTCGCAAGTTTGCAACACAGCCAAATAAAATACACTAACATCTACTTCCTCCGTTTTTAAATGTAAGTCTTTGTAGAGATTTCACTAGATGAACTACATACGGAGCAAAATAAATGTATTCACACTTAAAATGCATCTACATACATCCGTATATAGTTCATAGTGGAATCTTTATAAAAACTTATATTTAAAAACGGAGGGAATAGGAAACACCCACACATCATAGATCTGCAAGCACAAAGAACTTGACTATCTTGCCGATGTGAATGAGGGAAGACCGGCGAGGAACAGGGGAAGACTGCCGGGGAAGGAAAGAAGACCAATCCAACTGGAGAAAGCAAGAGTCGCCGCCACCACAACACAGGAGCGCGTGGTTGGGTGGAGAAGTGTAAAGTTGGGGAGGAATGAGAGCGCTTCTAGGAGAGGATCGGGTATTTTGCCAATTGGGGCTAATGTGCTGCCAAAAATAGGGCGCTACACGCTATCCTGTTTTACCGCGATACAACGTGCTATTTCGTGAATAGCGCTACAGCGAGCAAAATTGCAAAAATTTAGTGTGGGCTCTCATCATATGCTATAGCGTACTACTAGCGCAGAAATAGCGGGCAATTTTTTTCATTGGACACACTTAGTCAAATGTTGGCATGATGTACAATTATGTATTTGAGATGTACTTTTTTAGATTCAAAAATATGTAAACTCAAATCATTCCATATTTTGAACAACTTTTAGTTCACATCCTATAAATTGTCATACGAAAATGAGTGGTTGATAAGGCATTTTTTATTGTAGTACATGCCACTAATGATGTGCTAAACAATAGACATGTGCTAATTTATTCCTAACACCCACCCTTTTATAATGTCGTTTCATGAACACCATCGAAGGTTTCACGTATACATAGCCGTCTCAGGAATTTGGGGCCCTGGTGCGATATGCAAGACAAGGCCTAAAATTTAAAAACTTCATACAACTAAAGAACAAATATAACTTGAGCATATAACCAAACAAGTATTTGAATCCAAGTCGGGTCGACAGACGGGTTGAAGTGCTGAGTGAACCCTCCTCTGGTGCCTGGCCTCATGCCAACTGTGATCGATTGTAGAGGACATTCGTCAGTCGTTTATCAATTGTCAGGCATGATCAATAAATCATACATATTGTGACCGCTCGAGTTTCAACTATCAATTTCTATAGAATATAAGAAAAGGATATATTTTTTCACACAAGCATTGTCACAAACGTGACCGCTCGAGTTTCAACTATCAATTTCTATAGAATATAAGAAAATGATATATCCTTTTCTTATATATCCTTTTGTGACAATGCTTGTGTGAAAAAATATGTCCTTTTCATATATTCTATAGAAATTGATAGTTGACACTCGAGCGGTCACAATATGTATGATTTATTGATCATGCCTGATAATTGATAAACGACTGACGAATGTCCTCTACAACCGATCACAGTCGGCATGAGGCCACGCACCAGAGGAGGGTGCACTTGTTGGAAATATGCCATAGAGGCAATAATAAAATGGTTGTTATTATATTTCCTTGTTCATGATAATTGTTTATTGTTCATGCTATAATTGTATTAACCGGAAACCGTAATACATGTGTGAATACATAGACCACAACATGTCCCTAGTGAGCCTCTAGTTGACTAGCTCGTTGATCAATATATGGTTATGGTTTCCTGACCATGGACATTGGATGTCATTGATAATGGGATCACATCATTAGGAGAATTATGTGATGGACAAGACCCAATCCTAAGCATAGCACAAGATCGTGTAGTTCGTTTGCTAGAGATTTTCTAATGTCAAGTATCTTTCCTTAGACCATGAGATTGTGCAACTCCCAGATGCCGTAGGAATGCTTTGGGTGTATCAAACGTCACAACGTAACTGGGTGACTATAAAGGTGCACTACAGGTATCTCCGAAAGTGTCTGTTGGGTTGGCACGAATTGAGACTGGGATTTCTCACTCCGTATGACGGAGAGGTATCTCTGGGCCCACTCGGTAATGCATTATCATAATAAGCTCAATGTGTCTAAGAAGTTAGCCATGGGATCATATGTTACGAAACGAGTAAAGAGACTTGTCGGTAACGAGATTGAACAATGTATAGGGATACCGACGATCGAATCTCGGGCAAGTAACATACCGATGGACAAAGGGAATTGTATACGAGATTGTTTGAATCCCCGACATCGTGGTTCATCCGATGAGATCATCGTGGAACATGTGGGAGCCAATATGGGTATCCAGATCCCGCTATTGGTTATTTGCCGGAGAGATGTCTCGGTCATGTCTGCATGGTTCCCGAACCCGTAGGGTCTACACACTTAAGGTTCGGTGACGCTAGAGTTGTAATGGGAAATTGTATGTGGTTACCGAAGTTGTTCGGAGTCCCGAATGAGATCCCGGACGTCACGAGGAGTTCCGGAATGGTCCGAGATGAAGATTTATATATGGGAAGTCCAGTTTCAGTCGCCGGAAGGTTTCGGGGTTATCGGTATTGTACCGGGACCACCAAATGGTGTCCGGGGGTCCACCGGGTGGGGCCACCTACCCCGGGGGACCAAGTGGGCTGAATATGGGTGGGAACCAGCCCCTAGTGGGTTGGTGCGCCCCCAAGGGCCCAAGGCGCCTAGGGTTGGAAACCCTAGGGGGTGGGGGCGCCTCCCACATGCTAGGGGTTCAAGTCTCCCCCCTTTGGCCGCCGCCCCCCCTCTAGATGCATCTAGGAGGGCCGGCCCCCTCTCCCCTTCACCCTATAAATAGTGTGTGTGTGTGGGGGGGGGAGGGCAGACGCACCCAGCCCCTGGCGCAGCCCTCCCCCCTTCCAACTCCTCCTCGTCCTTCGTTGAGCGTAGCGAAGCTCTGTCGGAGAACCACGAGCTCCACCACCACGTCGTCGTGCTGCCGGAGTTCTCCCTCAACTTCTCATCTCCCCTTGCTGAATCAAGAAGGAGGAGACATCCTCGGGCTGTACGTGTGTTGAACGCGGAGGCGCCGTTCGTTTGGCGCTTGGATCAGATCTTCCATGATTTGGATCGCCGCGAGTATGACTCCATCAACCGCGTTCTTGTAACGCTTTCGCTTAGCGATCTTCAAGGGTATGAAGATGCACTCCCTCTCTCTTGTTGCTAGCATCTCCTAGATTGATCTTGGTGACACATAGGAAATTTTTGAATTATTACTACGTTCCCCAACAGTGGCATCATGAGCTAGGTCTATACGTAGATTCTATGCACGGGTAGAACACAAGTAGTTGTGGGCGATGATTTGGTCAATTTGCTTACCGTTACTAGTCCTATCTTGATTCGACGGCATTGTGGGATGAAGCGTCCCGGACCGACCTTACACGTACGCTTACGTGAGACAGGTTCCACCGTTTGACGTGCACTTGATGCATAAGGTGGCTAGCGGGTGTCTGTCTCTCCCACTTTAGTCGGATCGGATTCGATGAAGAGGGTCCTTATGAAGGGTAAATAGCAATTGGCATATCACCGTTGTGGCTTTTGCGTAGGTAAGAAACGTTCTTGCTAGAAACCCATAGCAGCCACGTAAAACATGCAACAACAATTAGAGGACGTCTAACTTGTTTTTGCAGGGTATGCTATGTGATGTGATATGGCCAAAGGGATGTGATGATATATGTGATGTATGAGCTTGATCATGTTCTTGTAATAGGAATCACGACTTGCATGTCAATGAGTATGAAAACCGGCAAGAGCCATAGGAGTTGTCTTAATTTAATGTATGACCTGCTTGTCAATGAAAATGCCATGTAATTACTTTACTTTATTGCTAACCGTTAGCCATAGTACTAGAAGTAATAGTTGGCGAGACAACTTCATGAAGACACGATGATGGCGATCATGGTGTCAGGCCAGTGACGATGGTGATCATGCCGCGCCTCGAAGATGGAGATCAAAAGCGCAAGATGATATTGGCCATATCATGTCACTTTATGATTTGCATGTGATGTTTATCATGTTTACATCTTATTTGATTAGAACGATGGTAGCATAAATAAGATGACCCCTCACTAAAATTTCAAGAAATGTGTTCCCCCTAACTGTGCACCATTGCGATGGTTCGTTATTTCGAAGCACCACGTGATGATCGGGTGTGATAGATTCTAACATTTGCATGCAACGGGTGTAAGCCAGATTTACACATGCGAAACACTTAGGTTGACTTGATGAGCCTAGCATGTACAGACATGGCCTCAGAACACGGGAGACCGAAAGGTCAAACATGAGTCGTATGGTAGATGCGATCAACATGGAGATGTTCACCATTGATGACTAGTCTGTCTCACGTGATGATCAGAGACGGCCTAGTCGATTCGGATCATGTATCACTTAGATGACTAGAGGGATGTCTATCTGATGGGAGTTCATTAAATAATTTGATTAGATGAACTTAATTATCATGAACTTAGTCTAAAATTGTCTTTACAATCTATCCTGTAGATCCAATGGCCCACACTAATGTTGCCCTCCACTTCAACCGTTCCTAGAGAAAACCAAGCTGAAAGACGATGGAAGCAACTATACGGACTGGGTCCGTAACTTGAGTATCATCCTCATAGCTGCCAAGAAAGCATATGTCCTTGAAGCACCGCTAGGTGACGCACCCATTTTCCCAGCAACTCAAGACGTTATGAACACCTGGCAGTCGCGTAGTGATGATTACTCCCTGGTTCAGTGCGGCATGCTTTATAGCTTAGAATCAGGGCTCCAAAAGTGTTTTGAGCAACACAGAGCATATGAGATGTTCCAAGAGCTGAAAATGGTTTTCCAAGCTCATGCCCGGGTCGAGAGATATGAAGTCTCCGACAATTTCTACAATTGTAAGATGGAGGAAAACAGTTCTGTCAGCGAGCATATACTCAAAATGTCTGGGTTACACAACCGCTTGTCTCAGCTGGGAGTTAATCTTCCAGATGACTCGGTCATTGACAGAATCCTCCAGTCGCTTCCACCTAGCTACAAGAGCTTTGTGATGAACTACAATATGCAAGGGATAGAGAAGTCCATTCCTGAGTTCTATTCGATGCTGATTTCAGCGAAGGTGGAGATCAAAAAGGAACATCAAGTGTTGATGGTGAATAAGACCACTAGTTTCAAGAAAGTCAAGGGTAAGAAGAACTGCAAGAAGAACAGCAAGGGAGTTGCCGCGCCCAGTAAATTAGTTGCCGGGAAGAAGCCAAAGAATGGACCCAAGCCTGAGACTAAGTGCTTTTATTGCAAGGGAAATGGTCACTGGAAGCGGAACTGCCCCAAGTACTTACCGGATAAGAAGGTGGGCAACGCCAAAGGTATATATGATATTTAGATACATTATAACTGAGCACTTTTCCTGCCCTCTCAGGCCATTAGCATTTCTAGCCATCGGATTTACACTTTTAGGCGTTTTAACCGTCAGATTAAACTTTGAGCGCAGTACTTACCCTGACTGGACTGGGCAGCTGCTCCCGTATCAAAATTAGAGGCCTATGGTTAATTGGGCCGCTCTCACACGAAGCCCATTCAAACTCATAGGAACCATCAAACGTGTTCGCACTAAAAAAACATCGAACGTGCGAGACACCGGTCTCCCTTCGCTCAACGCCCTCCTCCCCTTCCGTTTTGACTTCTTCCACGCCGCCACTGTCTCTTTCTCTCCCCAGCCCTAACGACGCTCTGGCACCGGTGGAGGTGAAGTGTCACCCCACCCCACCCCTTCCAGGTGAGATCTGCAGCGTCACACGACCCCCTCTCTCTCCAACCCGGAACCATCGCAGATCATCCACGTGGCAGCCCTTGTGCTCCTTCTTTATCTTGTTGGCGTGTCCAATCCCACATCACCGCCTCTGCCTGTGCGCTCCATTTCCACACACAATTATCACAAATTGCTCCATCTGAGTTTATCGAGGATAAAGAAGATATCCCACATATTCGTTTCCATGGAATATAATGGAAGATATTTTGCATTTCCCCGCAATGGAAGATTGCTGAGATCGCTCCATCTGGTTGTTGTCTTGTCACTGTTATTTTGCTGCATCTATGGAAGATAGGTTAAGAAATACTATTATGGGGTTCTCCACATAATATTCATCTTCCTGCAATCGGATTTCTATCTACACATACTACTGAATTAATAGGTTGAACTAAGTCGCATACTCGAGAAAGATTAAAGCCTTGGTTTATTCAAGGTTCGTGATAGCAATTTATATGGCAGTAGTACCTTTTGCATATGTTCAATCTGAAGCTGAGTTTGTCAGTATGTTTTCTTGCTATTTGATTTCTGATTAGTGTACTTCCTTCACTAATATATTTGGTTAATATTTTCCATTTTTAAGACCAGACATGTTGGCTAGGTATGTTATCTTGCAGGTGAAATAAACTATGCTTCTGAACAGTGAGGCTCGTGAAAAGCCACGACAAGGAAGGACAAGTAGTACTTCATTGCTTGCAACTATTTTTTTGTCTGACTTTGTTCAAGATGTTTTCGTATCTCATGTAACTACATATGACTGTGAGTCATCTTCAGGTGATGGTGACCTCTCAAGCCTTCATCCTCCCGGGCTGTCTGATCGCGTAATTGCGCCTTTCATGGTCGTCCGACCAATCTCAGCATGTTGTCCTAAATGGCTTTGAGGTCAGTGGAATATAACGCCTGGTGGGAATACCATAGAATGCTATTTCCAAATTGTGTTATGATGCTTGTTTGTGTCAAGATAAATTGCTGACATGGACTGTAATATCGCACGGAATCTTCTCCACATTCATTATGTATGTATCTATAATTTTAAATTCAATGTAGGTAATCACTTCTTCAGTGATAGCACTGCCAAGTACTTGCTGAATTGTTGTTATTATTGCAGATTATTTTGTTGGTAGGGAAGCAAGCAAACACTGGACATGCTACAATGTGCTCACATTCCTCACTGGAATACAAATCATTTCAATTAGATGTAAGCTCTTTTTTGTCTTGTTACATGTTCCGTAAACTCCCGAGCACAGTGTTTATTTTTGTATTGCTTACTCAGGTGATACATGAATTGATCGTCCTTTGAATAGAATTGTCTTCAGATGTTTTGCTCCAAAACTTGCATTTGTTGTTCCTTCCATTTTTTATGAGGCGGTGTTGATGGGAGCGGGGATTGTTATCATATGTCACATTCCCATAGGTGAGGTCTTAAATGCAGGAACTTAGGCAAGATAGAGAGACTCCAATTTTGTACTCTTGGCAGAACAACTTTCATTACGCCGGTTGGTTACTATGTTTTTTCTTGCGACATACTAATATGCATGTGAACCAATAACTGTAGCCACTAGGTCTTAAATTGCACAATGATCTCTGTTTCTATTCTCTCATATGGGATGTGATACGTCTCCAATGTATCTATAATTTTTGATTGCTCCATGCAATATTATCTACTGTTTTGGACTATATTGGGCTTTATTTTCCACTTTTATATTATTTTTGGGACTAACCTATTAACCGGAGGCCCAACCCAGAATTGCTGTGTTTTTGCCTATTTCAGTGTTTCGAAGAAACGGAATATCAAACGGAGTCCAAACGGAATGAAACCTTCGGGAACGTGATTTTCTCACCGAACGTGATCCAGGAGACTTGGACCCTACGCCATGGCATCAAAGAGGCGGTCACGAGGGTGGGGGGCGCCCCCCTAGGGCGCACCCCCTGCCTCGTGGGCCCCTTGGTGCTCCACCAACGTACTCCTTCCTCCTATATATACCTACGTACCCCCAAACGATTAGAAAAGGAGCCAAAAAACCTAATTCCACCGCCGCAACTTTCTGTATCCACGAGATCCCATCTTGGGGCCTGTTCCGGAGCTCCGCCGGATAAGGCCGTCATCACGGAGGGCTTCTACATCATCATAGCCTCTCCGATGAAGTGTGAGTAGTTTACCTCAGACCTTCGGGTCCATAGTTAGTAGCTAGATGGCTTATTCTCTCTTTTTGGATCTCAATACAAAGTTCTCCCCCTCTCTTGTGGAGATCTACTCGATGTAATCTTCTTTTTGCGGTGTGTTTGTCGAGACCGATGAATTGTGGGTTTATGATCAAGTCTATCTATGAATAATATTTGAATCTTCTCTGAATTCTTTTATGTATGATTGGTTATCTTTGCAAGTCTCTTTGAATTATCTGTTTGGTTTGGCCAACTAGATTGGTAGTTCTTGCCATGGGAGAAGTGCTTAGCTTTGGGTTTGATCTTGCGGTGTCCTTTTCCAGTGACAGAAGGGGCAGCAAGGCACGTATTGTATCGTTGCCATCGAGGATAACAAGATGGGGTTTATTTCATATTGCATGAATTTATCTCTCTACATCATGTCATCTTGCTTAAGGCGTTACTCTGTTTTTAACTTTATACTCTAGATGCATGCTGGATAGCGGTCGATGAGTGGAGTAATAGTAGTAGATACAGAATCGTTTCGGTCTACTTGTCATGGACGTGATGCCTATATACATGATCATGCCTAGATATTCACATAACTATGCTCAATTTTGTCAATTGCTCAACAGTAATTTGTTCACCAACCGTAGAATACTTATGCTCTTGAGAGAAGCCACTAGTGAAACCTATGGCCCCCGGGTCTATTCTCATCATATCAATCTCCATCACCTTAACCATGCTTTGCTTTTTTACTTTGCCTTTACCTTTTACTTTGCATCTCTATACCAAAAATACAAAAAATATTATATCTATCAGATCTCACTCTCGTAAGTGACCGTGAAGGGATTGACAACCCCTAATCGCGTTGGTTGCGAGTAGCTATCATTTTGTGCAGGTACGAGGGACTTGAGCGTGGCCTCCTACTGGATTGATACCTTGGTTCTCAAAAATTGAGGGAAATACTTACGCTACTCTGCTGCATCATCCCTTCCTCTTCGGGGAAAACCAACGCAAGCTCAAGAGGTAGCAAGAAGGATTTCTGGCGCCGTTGCCGGGGAGTCTATGAAAAAAGTCAACATACCAAGTACCCATCACAATCCCTATCTCTCGCATTACATTAGTTACCATTTGCCTCTTGTTTTCCTCTCCCCCCAATTCACCCTTGCCATTTTATTCGCCCTCTCTTTCCCAATCTCCTTCTCCTCCTCCCTCTCTTTCTCTATTTGCCTCTTCTGGCCTGTTTGCTTTTTGTTTGCTCGTATGGTTGGAATAGTCATTTATTTATTACTAAACAGAGAACCTAAGATTTATGGATCCTCATCTGCTTGCTAATCTTTTAAAGAGATCCAGTTATGTTGAACCAATTGCTAGTGAGTTTTGTGCACTAGATTATCTTTATGAAGTTTTGCTTGAAATTCGTGAATCTGAAAATTGCGATGAAGTATGTTATGAAGTGATTCACGATAGATCTTTGAATAAAAAGCATGATTGCAATGATGTTATTATAAATTCTATTAATGAAATTGTGCTAATAATATGCAAAACCCTAAGCTTGGGGATGCTAGTTTTGTTATGTCCTCTACTTGTTGCAATGATCATGATTGGGGTGATTCTTCTTTTGATCTTGAAAATTTATTTAAACCCCATGATGAATATGAGATTGATTGTAATGTTTGAAATAATATTGAAAGTGGGTTTGGAAGAATGTCAACTTTAGATCCCACATATTTAGAGAATGTTCAATCTTATGAAGTTTTTGATAAGATTGCGTTTGGGAAGGTCATGACTTTAGTTAATGTTAATCCCACTATTTCGGAAAAGTGCCAACTTTGCATGCATGTTGATCATGTTGAGAATATTTTATGTGATAGCTATATTGTTGAATTTGCTTATGATCCTACATGTAATTACTATGAGAGAGGAAAATATGGTTGTAGAAATTTTCATGTTACTAAATTACCTCTCTTTATGTTGAGATTGCTATTGTTTCTTTCCTCTTCCTTGCATATGCTAGTTTTTGCTATCCTTGATAATTTGTTTGCCTATAAGATTCCTATGCATAGGAAGTATGTTAGACTTAGATGTGTTTGTCACATGCTTTATGATGCTCCTTTTGTGCTTCAATTCTTGTCTTTCATGTGAGGATCATTAAAATTATCAATGCCTAGCTATAAGGCTTTAAAGAAAAGCGCTTGTTGGGAGACAACCTAATATTTTTCCTTGCTGTTATTTAATAAATAAATTATTTAGCCTATGTTTTGGTTGTGTTTTTTGTGTTTAATTAGTGTTTGTGCCAAGTAGAACCGTTGGGAAGACTTGGGGAAAGTCTTGTTGAACTTGCTGTAAAAAACAGAAACTTTAGCGCTCACGAGAACTGCTGTCATTTTTATTTGAAGAGTGCTATTTAGTTAATTATTTTTGAAGATGATTAATAGATAAATTCCTCACGTCCAGCAATTAATTTTAGAATTTTTGGAGTTCCAGATCTTGCGCTATCTACAGATTACTACAGACTGTTCTGTTTTTGACAGATTCTGTTTTTCGTGTGTTGTTTGCTTATTTTGATGAATCTATGGTTAGTAAAATAGTTTATAATCCATAGAGAAGTTGAAATACAGTAGGTTTAACACCAATATAAATAAATAATGAGTTCATTACAGTACCTTGAAGTGGTCTTTTGTTTTCTTTCGCTAACGGAGCTCACGAGTTTTCTACTTTAAGTTTTGTGTTGTGAAGTTTTCAAGTTTTGGGTGAATTCTTGTGATGGATTATGGAACAAGGAGTGGCAAGAGCCTAAGCTTGGGTATTCCCATGGAACCCCCAAGATAATCCAAGGACACCAAAAAGTCAAAGCTTGGGGATGCCCCGGAAGGCATCCCCTCTTTCGTCCACTTCCATCGGTAATTTACTTGGAGCTATATTTTTATTCACCAACATGATATGTGTTTTGCTTGGAGCGTCTTGTATTATTTTTGTCTTTGTATTTTAGTATGCCACAATAATCCTTGCTGTACACACCTTTTGAGAGAGCCATACATGAATTAAAATTTGATAGAATACTCTATGTGCTTCACTTATATCTTTTGAGCTATGTAGTTTTGCTCTATGTGCTTCACTTATATCTTTTGAGCGTTATAATTTTGCTCTATGTGCTTCACTTAGATCTTTTAGAGCACGGTGGTGGATTTGTTTTAAAGAAACTATTGATCTCTCATGCTTCACTTAAATTATTTTGAGAGTCTCTTAATAGCATGGTAATTTTCTTAACAATAATATGCTTGGTATTCAAGATTTGTGAAACTTTCTTTTGAGTGTGTTGAATACTAAGAAAAGATGAAGCATGATAATTGTTTTGAGACATGGAGGTGATAATAGTAAAGTCATGCTAGTTGAGTAGTTGTGAATTTAAAGAATACTTGTGTTAAAGTTTGTGATTCCCGTAGCAAGCACGTATGGTGAACCATTATGTGATGAAGTCGGAGCATGATTTATTTATTGATTGTCTTCCTTATGAGTGGCGGTCGGGGACGAGCGATGGTCTTTTCCTACCAATCTATCCCCCTAGGAGCATGCGCGTAATACTTTGCTTTGATAACTTTTAGATTTTTGCAATAAGTATATGAGTTCTTTATGACTAATGTTGAGTCCATGGATTATACACACTCTCACCCTTCCACCTTTGCTAGCCTCTTTAATACTGCGCACCTTTCGCTGGTATCATACACCCACCATATACCTTCCTCAAAATAGCCACCATACCTACCTATCATGGCATTTCCATAGCCATTCCGAAATATATTGCCATGCAACTTTCCACCGTTCCGTTTATCATGACACATTCATCATTGTCATATTGCATATCTCGGTACACCGCCGGAGGCATTCATATAGAGTCATATTTTGTTCTAAGTATCGAGTTGTAATTGTTGAGTTGTAAGAAAAATAAAAGTGTGATGATCATCATTTTTAGAGCACTGTCCCAAGTGAGGAAAGAATGATGGAGACTATGATTCCCCCACAAGTCGGGATGAGACTCTGGACGAAAAAAAGAGAGGCCAAAGAAGCCCAAATAAAAAGAGGCCATACAAAAAGAGAAAAAGCCCAAATAAAAAAATGAGAGAAAAAGAGAGAAGGGACAATGTTACTATCCTTTTACCACACTTGTGCTTCAAAGTAGCACCATGATCTTCATAGTAGAGAGTCTCTCATGTTATCACTTTCATATACTAGTGGGAATTTTACATTATAGAACTTGGCTTGTATATTCCAATGATGGGCTTACTCAAATTGCCCTAGGTCTTCATGAGCAAGCAAGTTGGACGCACACCCACTTAGTTTCTTTTTGAGCTTTCATATACTTATAGCTCTAGTGCATCCGTTGCATGGCAATCCCTACTCACTCACATTGATATCTATTGATGGGCATCTCCATAGCCCGTTAATACGCCTAGTTGATGTGAGACTATCTTCTCCTTTTTGTCTTCTCCACAACCACCAATCTATTCCACCTATAGTGCTATATCCATGGCTCACGCTCATGTATTGCGTGAAGATTGAAAAAGTTTTGAAAAAGTTAGAGTATGAAACAATTGCTTGGCTTGTCATCGGGGTTGTGCATGATTTAAATACTTTGTGTGGTGAAGATAGAGCATAGCCAGACTATATGATTTTGTAGGGATAACTTTCTTTGGCCATGTTATTTTGAGAAGCCATAATTGCTTTGTTAGTATGCTTGAAGTATTATTATTTTTATGTCAATATAAACTTTTGTCTTGAATCTTTCGAATCTGAATATTCATATCACAATTAAGAATATTTACATTGAAATTATGCCAAGTAGCACTCCGCATCAAAAATTCTCTTTTTATCATTTACCTACTCGAGGACGAGTAGGAATTAAGCTTGGGGATGCCTGATACGTCTCCAACGTATCTATAATTTTTGATTGCTCCATGCTATATTATCTACTGATTTAGACTATATTGGGCTTTATTTTCCACTTTTATATTATTTTTGGGACTAACCTATTAACCGGAGGCCCAGCCCAGAATTTCTGTTTTTTTGCCTATTTCAGTGTTTCGAAGAAACGGAAAATCAAACGGAGTCCAAACAGAATGAAACCTTTGGGAACGTGATTTTCTCACCGAACGTGATCCAGGAGACTTGGACCCTACGCCAAGGCACCAGAGAGGTGGTCACGAGGGTGGGGGGCGCCCCCCTAGGGCGCGCCCCCTGCCTCGTGGGCCCCTCGGTGCTCCACCGATGTACTCCTTCCTCCTATATATACCTACGTACCCCCAAACGATCAGAACAGGAGCCAAAAAACCTAATTCCTCCGCCGCAACTTTCTGTATCCATGAGATCCCATCTTGGGGCCTGTTTCGGAGCTCCGCCGGAGAAGGCCGTCATCACGGAGGGCTTCTACATCATCATAGCCTCTCCGATGAAGTGTGAGTAGTTTACCTCAGACCTTCGAGTCCATAGTTAGTAGCTAGATGGCTTCTTCTCTCTTTTTGGATCTCAATACAAAGTTCTCCCCCTCTCTTGTGGAGATCTATTCGATGTAATCTTCTTTTTGCGGTGTGTTTGTTGAGACCGATGAATTGTGGGTTTATGATCAAGTCTATCTATGAATAATATTTGAATCTTCTCTGTATTCTTTTATGTATGATTGGTTATCTTTGCAAGTCTCTTCGAATTATCCGTTTGGTTTGGCCAACTAGATTGGTAGTTCTTGCCATGGGAGAAGTGCTTAGCTTTGGGTTCGATCTTGCGGTGTCCTTTCCCAGTGATAGAAGGGGCAGCAAGGCACATATTGTATCGTTGTCATCGAGGATAACAAGATGGGGTTTATTTCATATTGCATGAATTTATCTCTCTACATCATGTCATCTTGCTTAAGGTGTTACTCTGTTTTTAACTTAATACTCTAGATGCATGCTGGATAACGGTCGATGAGTGGAGTAATAGTAGTAGATGCAGAATCGTTTCGGTCTACTTGTCACAGACGTGATGCCTATATACATGATCATGCCTAGATATTCTCATAACTATGCTCAATTCTGTCAATTGCTCAACAGTAATTTGTTCACCCACCGTAGAATACTTATGCTCTCGAGAGAAGCCACTAGTGAAACCTATGGCCCCCGGGTCTATTCTCATCATATCAATCTCCATCACTTTAATCTTACTTTGCTTTTTTACTTTGCCTTTACTTTTTTACTTTGCATCTCTATACCAAAAATACCAAAAATATTATATCTATCAGATCTCACTCTCGTAAGTGACCGTGAAGGGATTGACAACCCCTAATCGCGTTGGTTGCGAGTAGCTATCGTTTTGTGCAGGTACGAGGGACTTGAGCGTGGCCTCCTACTGGATTGATACCTTGGTTCTCAAAAACTGAGGGAAATACTTACGCTACTCTGCTGCATCATCCCTTGCTCTTCAGGGAAAACCAACACAAGCTCAAGAGGTAGCAGGATGTTGCAAATGATGCTACTGACCTTGCCGTTGTAGCTTTATGAATCGTTGAAGTATATGACTGATCAGTTGGCCTCTTGGTAGATATCATCTTGTGTCATTTTAACTAACACTTTATGGTTGTACTTGCCTAAACATTTCAGAGATTGTTGCTTTCAGTTGTTTGAATATTTTCAATTCAACTTTTGGGCACAATTGTTTTGTTTATATATTATGCCTTCATATGTATGCACAAAATTGCAATCACTCTACTGCCAAAATGGACGGGCGCGGCAACGCGCGCCATCATGGTCTAGTACATGTTATTGATGTGTACCTTACCAGCGCTCGTAGTAGCTCCTGGGTATTTGATACCGGTGCAGTTGCTCATATTTTTAACTCAAAACAGGAGCTGTGGAATAAGCGGAGACTGGCGAAGGACGAGGTGACGATGCGCGTAGGCAATGGTTCCAAGGTCGATGTGATCGCTGTCGGCACGCTACATCTACATCTACCTTTGGGATTAGTTTTAAACCTCAATAATTGTTATTTAGTGCCAGCTTTGAGCATGAACATTGTATCTGGATCTCGTTTAATGCGAGATGGCTACTCATTTAAATCCGAGAATAATGGTTGTTCTATTTATATGAGAGATATGTTTTATGGTCATGCCCCGCTGGTCAATGGTTTATTTTTATGGAATCTCGAACGTGATGTTACACATATTCATAGTGTGAATGCCACAAGATGTAAGGTTGATAATGATATTCCCACATACTTGTGGCACTACCGCCTTGGTCACATTGCTGTCAAACGCATGAAGAACGTCCATGCAGATGGAATTTTGGAGTCTCTTGATTATGAATTATTTGACACGTGCGAACCATGCCTCATGGGCAAAATGTCCAAGACTCTGTTCTCCGGAACAATGGAGCGAGCAACCAACTTGTTGAGGCTCGCGGTGGATATCGTTATGTTCTCACCCTCACTGATGACTTAAGTAGATATGGGTATGTCTGCTTAATGAAACACAAGTCTGAGACCTTTGAAAAGTTCAAGGAATTCCAGAGCGAGGTAGAGAATCAACGTGACAGGAAAATAAAGTTCTTGCAATCAGATCATGGAGGATAATACTTGAGTCACCAGTTTGGCACACACTTAAGGAAATATGGAATTGTTTCATAACTCACACTTCCTGGAACACCTCAACGTAATGGTGTGTCCGAACGTCGTAATCACACTCTATTGGATATGGTGCGATCTATGATGTCTCTTACCGATCTACCGCTATCATTTTGGGGTTATGCTTTAGAGACTGCCGCATTCACTTTAAATAGGGCACAGTCTAAATCCGTTGAGACGACACCGTATGAATTATGGTTTCGGAAGAAATCTGAGCTGCCGTTTCTGAAAGTTTGGGGATGCGATGCTTATGTCAAGAAACATCAACCTAAAAAGCTCAAACCCAAATCGGAAAAATGCGTCTTCATAGGATACCCTAAGGAAACTATTGGGTATACCTTCTACCTCAGATCCTAGGGCAAGATCTTTGTTGCCAAGAATGGATCCTTTCTGGAGAAAGAGTTTCTCTCGAAAGAAGTAAGTGGGAGGAAAGTAGAACTTGATGAGGTACCCCCTCTTGAACTAGAAAGTAGCGCAGCTTAGGAAGATGTTTCTATGGTGCCTGCACCGACTAGAGAGGAAGTTAATGATGATGATGATGAATCTTCGGATCAAGTTGCTACTGAACTTCATAGGACCACGAAGACACGTTCCGCACCAGAGTGGTATGACAACCCTGTCCTGGAAATCATGTTGTTAGACAACGGTGAACCTTCAAACTATGAAGACGCGATGGCGGGCCCGGATTCCAACAAATGGCTTGAAGCCATGAGATCTGAGATAGGATCCATGTATGAGAACAAAGTATGGACTTTGGTGGACTTCCCAATGATCGGCGAGGCATAGAGAATAAGTGGATATTTAAGAAGACTGACGCGGATGGTAATGTGACCGTCTATAAGGCTCGGCTTGTCGCTAAGGGTTATTGACAAGTTCAAGGAGTTGACTATGATGAGACCTTCTCACCCGTAGCGAAGCTGAAGTCCGTCCGAATCATGTTAGCAATTGCAGCATTATATGATTATGAGATCTGACAAATGGACATCAAAACGGCATTCCTTAACGGGTTTGTCATGGAATTGTCACGGCAGATGTCCTCTTGCAAGGACTTAATCGTGGAGTCATCGCAACTAGGAAGCTTAAAGGGGTTAATCAGGACAAAGGACACGCGAGGTTTATACTAGTTCAGCCCCTTGCGGTGAAGGAAGGCCTACGTCTAGTTGGGTTGGTATTGCTTGAGGTTTCGATGACCAGGGAGTGAGACACGCTATGCCCGGTTCTCGATTGGTCGTTTCTTGCCCTAAGCCGCCGGCGGGTCGTTCCCTTATATACACGGGTTGACGCCCTCCGGCCTACAGAGTCCCGGCCGGCTCATAAACAGTGTCCGGCTCGGTGACTAGTTACCTCTACCTTATGTTACAAGTCATGCCATTATGGCGGTTTGTCTCTATGGGCCTTAAGCTCTATGAAACGCCATCCTCACGCTGGGTCTTGGGCTTCCTTTACGATGAGTCCTATTTGCATAACCCGGCCCCTCCTCGCCGGCTTACTCAAATAGTTATATCCCCAACATTAGGCCCCAGATTGATTTGGACCGGTTCATGTCAATCTTAAAATACCTTAAGAATCAGTCCTTCTGTCTTCTGTCCGTGAAAAGGTCATAACCCATTGTGACGTCATCTTCTGGATCCGGGTTAACCCACCGTGACATCATCTTTTAATTAAATCCTTATCTTATTTCATCATATCTTCAACGGATCTTTGCCTTAACTGACCATCCCGAAAATCGAGGCGTCAGGGTCGTTGTAAAATGATATTCCGTCTCCTCGTTTCTCGCGCCGTCTTGGTCGGCCACTCCTTATAAATAGATGCGACCTAGGTCTTTTTCATTTCCTTCAGTCGTCTTCCTCCTCGCACCTCCTTTTGCTGCTCAAGCTCCTCCGCCGCCGCCGTCGACCCCCTCGTCTTCACCAACTCAGGCCGCTGCATCACCCTGATTTTGACCAGAAAACGACGGTGACCCTCCGCAGTTCTTCCGCATCTGTGAGTTCCTCTTTTCCCCCTTCTCAGCTCTGCATTGAAACCGTCTTGAGTTCCTCATCGTTCATCACCGCCCGACGCAAACCTCCATTAGTTCTCACCTCTAATGCATTGTTTAGATTATAAAAACAACTTAGAACTGCTGCGGAAAATGTTTGTGCTTATCCTGTATGAGAACAGATCTCATTTCCCTTGTTTTGGAAGCCCTCCGCGAGTATATGAACTTTTCTGTACTGTTTTAGGTCTAGAAATATTTTCCTTTCCAGAGCATCATTTGATCCAAAATAATGATTGCAACTTGTGAAACATGTTTGTTCCACACTTAGCCAAAAACTGCGTCTGTTGATTCTGTTTCAGCCATAGTAGTCCGTGTAGCCGGTTTAAGATAATACCGGCTGTCAACACCGCTTGCCTCTGGCGACTTAAGAAAACCTTAATCATCTTTAATACCTGCAGCTGTTAAACATTATCACATAGTTACCTGTATGTCATTAGGCCCCTTCTTAAGCCGCTATCTTAAATAACCCAATAATGTTTATTCTCTGGGTTACAATAAACCAGAAAAATTTCCTTTATCTTGTTGTAGGCTTCAATTTACCCAATGGCACCCAAAGCTGTTAAACCTCCGGTTACCTGCAACTGGGTCCCATCCATTGTTACAGAGGGCAAACTGTCCGAGTTTGTAAAGTCTGGCCATTTTCCCAAGAAGGATGTTATGTCTTATCGTGCTCCTGAACCGTCTGAAGAGAAACCTCAACCCAAGGGAGGGGAGGTGATCATTTTTACCGATCACATGAGCCGGGGATTTGCTCCTTCCGGTTCAAAATTCTTTAGAGACGTTCTGCACTTCTTTGACTTAAGACCTCAAGACATCGGGCCCAATTACGTGTCAAATATCTGCAATTTCCAAATTTTCTGTGAGGTCTACCTTGGAGAAGAACCCAGCCTACTTTTGTTCAGGGAATTGTTCTATTTGAACCGGCAGAATGAGCAGGCCAACGGGCCCAGTCTGGAGCTTGGTGGCATATCGATCCAAAGGCGGAGAGACTGCCTGTTCCCTTATGCTGAATTGCCGAGTCATCCAAAGGACTGGAACCAGACATGGTTCTACTGCCAAGATACTTCTCCGGCTGGTGAAAACCCGCTGCCCGGCTTCCGTGCATTGCGCCTTGAACCTACTCACCCGCTGCCGGATAAGTTGACTGCTAATGAACGTCTGCCACTCACCCCCAAGATCAAGAAGAGTAAAGCTCTTTTAGGGAACGGCTTAGATGGCATTGACCTGGTCTGAGTCTGGGTTGCTTGGAGAATAATTCCGTTAAGCCGCCGCCCCGGCTTAATGTGTAATTATTCAGGCGAGAAAGATGACCCTCAGCGTCATAGTCCTGACGACTTACCAGATGACGTAGTGTAAGCTACAACTCAGTCTTTGTTGAAAGAGGGCACAATGAATAGTAACGCTTTCGGCTTACTACCTTTTTGCCAGAAGAACCCAGCCCCTCCAGTAAGTTATTATCCTCCACAATTATCTTTATTATGTTACTAGCAAACAGGCCCGTGCGTTGCAACGGGAGGAAAAAAAAGTAACATGGAACAATAGCTTCACTAAGATCAACTAAAGACATTATTATTATGACATATAAACGTTCGTGTTTTGGTGTTGATGGTTTATTATGACATTATTATTATCCAGCGTTTTGATTTTTCGGTTCGAGATTTTTTTCGCCCCAGGCCGAGATGGCCGAATTTTGGCCATTTTCAAATATTTTGGCTGAAATTTGACCAAATTTTGACTGAAATTTGACTCAAATTCGACCAAAATTTGCCAAATTTAACCAATTTCGGTCAAAAGATATATCTCGCCCGAGGCCAAGATGGCCGAAATTCGGCCGAAATCCGTTTTTCTCGGCCAAAATTTAAAACACAACTGGGATCAACAATGTTTGAAGACAATTTATATTCGCTGGACGTGCAAGCTATATGTTTTTAGTTGTTCGTGTGTCTTAACCCCTATATATATATATTATCAGTTTGTCTATATATATTATAGGCTATATGAGTTCGTAAGGGAAATAAAGCGAACCAAATCCAACCAAAATAGAATAGTATCCGGCAACGTGTGCATAGACTCAGACAACAAAGTACTACACGTCCGCGTATTCGAGATGTTTACCGATCTGGTGAACGAATGAGCCCTGCATGATGAGCTTCTTGTATGTGACCTTTTGTCCCAGGCTTCTAGGCTTCGCCTTTTAGCCTTTTGAAATATATAAGGTAGAACATGATCTACCTTCCATTTCCCAAAAAAAATGAACCCTGCATGTGTGCCACACGTCCGTACTCGTGGACGCACTATGCAGCTTTTTTTCTGGGCCGGCCTTATCTTCATCTCATGGACGCACTCGTGGCTTCAGTCTATCCTCGTTTCTTTTCCCCTCCTCCACGAGTTCATCTCCAACCTCTGTCAACATCCCCCTGCCTCCTCCAACCGTGCCGGGAGAGGCACTCCTCTGCCCCGAGCCATCTTAAAAGTAAGCCATCCAGCTGCCGCCCCTCTCCTCCTATTTCTCTTCTTCTCTCCCTCTAATCTCTCTCTCTCTCTCACGTTTTCTTCAGGGACCCCGCACCATCGCACCTCACCTTGGAGCTCGCCGCCTCGGGTCACCTCTCCGTCTTGATCTGTCCTCCACTGCCGGATCCGCCGCCTCAACCTCTCCGCCTCGATCCGTCCGCCGCCGCCGGATCCCGGAAGCAGCCGGATCCGCCGCCGCCTGCCTCACCTGCGTTCGTCCGCAGCGTGGGCCACGCAGCTGCCTCGGCCCCCCTGCCTCGTCCAACCGCGCCAGGAGAGGAGTCCTCTGCCCCGCCACCGGATCGACCCCGGAGCAGCCGGATTCGACGTCTACTGCCTCACCTGCGTTCGTCTGCTGCGTGGGCGCAGCTGCTCGTGAACCGTCGTCCATCTCTCTGCCCTGCTGTGTAGGTCACCTGCGTCGCTAGTGTCGCAGGTCTTCGGGCGGCATTGATGCTTCGATTGGCAGCTGATGTCTCACTTTCTGATTCCTTATTCGCTGTTATCACCAGCTGGGTCTTTGCGTCTCTCTGCTCCCGAGTATTGCAGCCCTTCTCTCATTTAGCAGGTCATGATTTTGACTCCCCTCAACCAGCTGATTTTCTGTGCGTGCGGACCGCGGGTTCAATATTAGAAAGTGCAGGGTCCTTTTTATGAGAACAAAGCGTTTTTTCAAAGTGTGACTTAAACAGGGACTGCGGGTTGATTTCAAAGAAACAGAGGGGCGTTTTCGCAAAAACACCGACGACGTACGGGCAGAAGCACTCCGTGCTTTATTAGTAGGGAAAGATACCTTACCTTTACTCATAACCCTTTATCCTTATTCATAGGCAAATAGCGGCTTCTGGAAGGTCAAGTATGACCATGAGGCTGCCAAACACGCCAGAGCAGCAAAAAGAGCCGAAAGACGAACCGCTAAGACTGGAACTTCAAGAAAGAGGAAACCCAGCGCCTCAGATATGATGAAACTGGATGATACTGATGATGATGAAGAATTGGTAACTCCTAATTCCCCTGACTCTTTTATCATCATGTTATTGACATTAATTCCTCTCAGGAGGATATAGGCAACAGCCAAGCCATTGAAGAAGAGGTAACTATAATCTCCTCCGACTCAGAGCCTTTGCCGAGGTTGAAAATCCGAAGAGTAACCCGGAAAGTAAGATTTTCACATCCTTTAGCTTACCAAGATCCTCAATTTCGTTTGAAGCGACAGATTTATGAGAGCCGGAGGCAGACCCGGACCAGCAAAGACGCGGAACTCTCCTCCGGCTTACCTGATGTGTCCAGGAAGCGCCAGGCTGAGGTTTTCTCCGATTTACACCTTCTTTTTCCTTTGGCGGGTTTCATTCGTCAGCCTCTCAATTCCTCTGACTCCAAATATCAGGATACTCCACCTTCCTCCGGTGAGTCTATGCAGTCCAACATGCCGGCCTTCAAAACTGCTCCCGGGTAATATAAACTTGTTGTACCTTATGCTTTATTTTACTCATATTTTTGTATTTAACATGTCTACCTTTCCCACAGTGTGCAAGTAAAACCCAGCAAAAAGGCAAAAAAGAATAAGCTGTCCCAAGAGCCGGTTGTGACTGAATCGGAGCTGGGCACAGCTGCTCCTGACACCTCTGCTCACGAGCCGCCGCCTCAACCATCTCATGAAGTTCCTGTATCTTCCTCTGACCCGTCTGCTGAGCAAACCCTCAACGATTCTGATAACCCGGAGGCTCCTAGCCCTACCAAGGTAGATGATCCGGAAGTTGAGATTCTCAAGACTCAGTTTGTTGAGCCGGCACAGCCAACTGTACTTGCCAAGTGTTCTGCTAAAGAGGAATTGTTAGAACGCCGAAAGGCCAAGCTGGACGTCACTGACTACACTCATTTGAGTATTGGAGAGATCGTCTCCGGCTATATCAATAAAGTACATAGTAGCCGTGACCTGGAGATTGACATGGTGAAGCAGATACAGCAAAAATCTGAGGTATGACTTATGCTAGCTTTCTTTAACCATACTTACTGTACCAGCCCCCAAGTCTATTGCTTATAAGTAAATATGCTGTAGACTTTAGAAAACTGCCTAGCACTGCTTATCCGGCTTAGGAAAAGGATATTTAACCCGGTTGTAGCACTTGCGATACACATTAGCCCCCAAGTGCCAAACATCTTTGCTTGCAAAGTGCTTGGGACTTAATTTCCATGAACCGGAGTAGTAATTGAGAGTTCTTCAGTATACATTAGCCCCCAAGTGTCAAGTACCTTTGCTTGCAAAGTGCTTGGGACTTAATATGATCTTAAAGTAATTCTGATTATAACCCGGCATCAATGCAGGCCACCATAAATCATTTTGAGTCAGAGATTACTGAACTGAAGAATCGCCTGGCAGCTCAAGAGCTTGAAATCCAGAAATCCAACTCCAAGTTTGAGTTCAGTGTCTCTGAACAAGAGAAGTTGAAGAAGAACTTTGAGTCGGAGAAAAAACCTGGGCTGATGAAAAGGCCGCACTGGTGACCCGGGCCGAGACAGCAGAGGCATCGCTTGCGGAAGCAACGACCGAACTGTCCGGCTTAAAGCGCCAGATATCTCAAATGGTCTCATCAATCTTTGGTGAGTGACTTACTTAAACCTTAAACACCGCAAAACTCCTTCAATGACCATTTCAGTTGTTTCCACCGGCTCACCTTATGCTTAATAACGCAGGCTCCAGGAGCACAAATCTCAAGCAGAACATGGTGATCAAGCTGAAGGCAATTTATACTCTGGTGGAACAGCTCTACACCGGGTCACAACATGCTCTGGCCGTTGTGGCTTTATCAAATGATGTTCCCTATCTCCTGCAAGATGTGCTGAAGCGGCTAGCTGTGCTACCTCAGCGAATCCAAGAGTTAAGACGAGCATCTGCAAGAGCCGGAGCAATAGCCGCTTTGAGTCGGGCCAAAGCCTGGTTACCAGAGCTAGACCCGGCCGACATCGCTCTTGGGTATCCAAGTTTAAAGGAGGATGGCAATCCATTTGATGAAAAGGATTTCACCACCTGCGTGAGGGATATACGCCCTGTGGCTACTCAAATTGGAAATGACACTGACCTCACCAAGTGTCAGCTGGGTTATGACAAGGAGAATCAAAGAATCCCCACGCCGCATTATGATAATGTCAGCTTGATTCCTCCAATCCGTAAGCACACCTTTGCCCCTGAAGTCGACCCAACTGGTTTAATAGATGATGAAACTGAGTTTGAGGCTTTGAGTGGCATTGACTGGGCCTCATCATCCTTCCAGGACAAAGCAGCCGGCGGAGAGGCGGAGAAGGATAACCCGGAAGCTTCAAGTCAACTCCAAGAGTAGATTGCCAGGCGCCACCTGCTTATGTCTTTGTAGAAAAACAATGCTGCATCATTCAGACTCGGGGAGTCTTGTAACAGAGTAGAAAATACTTTGAGTTTTGCTATGCCTTTGCGCATGCTTATGGCCCTTAATACTTGCATAAGCCGCCGTCACTATGCACTTTGTAGTTTATATGAATCTGTTATGTCCTTTGCATAAATGTCTTGCATTGCCCTGTGATGCTTACGGCTGCTTTTCCGGCTTATATAAGCCAACCCCTAAGGGTAAGTTTAACTCCTGAAAATTGGCACATAAAAGTTCACCTGGTACTTAACAACCTGATGTAACCAATATTAATCCTGGAGGATTACAATGTATTCCATTGTATTTTCAAGAGGGTCGCAAGATATCCAATGTTGATACTTGTAAAATATGATGAACAAAATTCAAGGGTTTCTGATTCGAATACGATCAGTGAACCGTTCCAAAGGGGTTAAGCTAAGATTCGGATACGATCTGTTAGCCCCCAGTGGCTGTGGCGATGCCGATCAAGTGGGTATCGACAGCTATGTTCTCTTTGGTTCGAATACGACCTATGTTTGAACAGGAAGCCCCCAAGTGACCATAAGAGTTGTTTAATGACGCTGATTCGAATACGATCCACGTCAGACCCAAAGGGGTTAAGCTATGATTCAAATATGATCAAGAAGCCCCCAAGTGGGTTTGGCAGTATGCCGATCAAGTGGGTATCGACAGCTATGTTCTCTTTGGTTCGAATACGACCTATGTTTGAACAGGAAGCCCCCAAGTGATCACGGCTAGATTCAGATATGATCATAAGCCGGACCAAAGGAAAGCCGGATTCAGATATGATCCGCTTCTCCTTGGTTATCTCCACCACCTGACAAAAAAACACATAAACCTTTTTTGGGAGTGGAAAAAAGGACAGAGGTCCTGCTTTATTGTAATATACATAGTATAAGTATATACACATTAGAGCCGATGGCTTAAGTATAATAAAGCCGAAGATGAGCGATATTCCACGGCCGACGGGTCTCCTCCTCCGACTTACGTGAGTCTTTGTGCTCCCGAACATCGATAAGGTAGTATGATCCGTTGTTCAGATTCTTGCTGACCACAAAGGGTCCTTCCCAAGGAGGGGATAGCTTGTGCATGTCAGATTGATCCTGGATGAGTCGGAGCACTAAGTCGCCTTCCTGAAAGGTTCTGGACCTAACCCGGCGGCTGTGGTAGCAGTGCAGGTCTTGCTGGTAAATTGCCGAGCAGGCTATTGCCAAGTCTCGCTCTTCATCTAACAGGTCAAGTGCGTCTTGCCGAGCTTTTTCATCGTCTTCTTCAACATAAGCCGCCACACGGGGTGAGTCATGACGGATGTCACTTGGCAGGACCGCCTCTGCTCCATACACCATAAAGAAAGGCGTGTAACCCGTAGATCTGTTAGGTGTAGTATTGATGCTCCAAAGTACAGAAGGTAACTCCTCCACCCAACAACCCGGCGTCCGCTGCAAGGGGACCAAGAGCCGGGGCTTGATACCCCTCAAGATTTCTTGATTAGCTCGTTCTGATTGACCATTGGATTGAGGGTGAGCCATAGCTGAAACGTCAAGCCGGATATGCTCTCGTTGACAGAACTCTTCCATAGCTCCTTTGGAGAGGTTAGTGCCATTATCAGTTATAATGCTGTGTGGAAAACCAAAGCAAAAAATCACCTTTTTCATAAACTGGACCGCCGTGGCTGCATCACACTTACTGACTGGCTCCGCCTCCACCCATTTTGTGAACTTGTCAACCGCTACCAAGACGTGCGTCTTTTTATCCTTAGACCTTTTGAAAGGCCCGACCATATCAAGCCCCCAGACTGCAAATGGCCAAGTAATTGGAATCATCCTTAATTCTTGAGCCGGCACATGGGCTCGTCGTGAGAATTTCTGACATCCGTCACATTTACTGACCAGGTCTTCTGCATCAGCATGAGCCGTCAGCCAATAAAACCCATGACGGAAAGCTTTGGCCACAAGAGATTTTGAGCCGGCGTGATGACCACAATCGCCTTCATGAATCTCACGAAGGATCTCCTGACCCTCTGTAGGTGATACACAATGTTGAAATGCTCCAGTGACGCTGCAGTGATGTAACTCGCCATTGACAATTGTCATGGACTTGGACCGCTGGACGATTTGTCTTGCCAAGGTCTCATCTTCAGGCAACTCTCCCTGGGTCATGTAAGCCAAATAAGGCACTGTCCAATCCGGGATAACGTGGAGAGCCGCCACCAGCTGTGCCTCCGGGTCTGGTATTGCCAGATCTTCCTCTGTAGGTAACTTAACAGAAGGATTATGCAAAACATCAAGAAAGGTGTTAGGCGGCACCGGCTTACGCTGAGACCCCAGCCGGCTTAAGGCATCAGCCGCCTCATTCTTCCTTCGATCAATGTGTTCCACCGCATAACCCTTGAAATGCCCAGCCACAACATCGACTTCACGACGGTAAGCCGCCATAAGGGGATCTTTAGAGTCCCACTTGCCTGACACCTGTTGAGCCACAAGGTCTGAGTCTCCCAAGCATCTTACCCGGCTCAAGTTCATCTCTTTGGCCATCCGGAGACCATGGAGTAGGGCCTCGTACTCAGCTGCATTGTTAGTACAAGGAAACATAAGCCGGAGCACATAACAAAATTTGTCACCTCGAGGGGAAGTTAACACGACTCCAGCCCCCGAGCCTTCCAACTGTCTGGACCCATCAAAGTGAATAGTCCAATAAGTGTTATCGGGCTTCTCCTCAGGTGCCTGTAGCTCTGTCCAGTCATTGATGAAATCCACCAAAGCTTGGGACTTAATGGCAGTGCGTGGTACGTACTTCAGACCATGAGGCCCGAGCTCGATGGCCCACTTGGCGACTCGTCCTGTAGCCTCTCTGTTCTGAATAATGTCTCCCAAGGGGGCAGAACTTACTACAGTGATAGGGTGACCTTGGAAGTATTGCTTCAGCTTCCGGCTTGCCATGAACACCCCGTAAACAAGTTTCTGCCAATGAGGATATCTTTGTTTTGACTCGATGAGTACCTCACTGACATAATAAACCGGCCGTTGAACCGGATGTTCCTTACCAGCCTCCTTGCGCTCTACCACAATTGCCACACTGACGGCTCGTGAATTAGCAGCCACATATAACAGCAAAGGCTCTTTGTCAATGGGGGCTGCAAGAACTGGCGGCTCGGATAACTGCCTCTTCAAATCCTCAAAAGCAGTATTAGCAGCATTACTCCAGACAAAGGTGTCTGCCTTCTTCATCAGTTGGTACAGCGGTAGGGCCTTCTCACCTAACCGGCTTATGAACCGGCTTAAGGCGGCAACACGACCCGCCAATCACCGAACATCATTGATACATGCCGGTTTAGCCAAAGAAGTGATTGCCTTAATCTTCTCCGGATTAGCCTCGATGCCCCGGTTTGAGACGAAGAATCCCAAAAGCTTGCCTGCAGGCACACCAAATACACACTTCTCCGGGTTAAGCATCATTTTGTAAACCCGGAGATTGTCAAAGGTTTCTCTGAGATCAGATATCAAGGTTTCCGCCTCTCTGGATTTCACCACTATGTCATCCACATAAGCATGAACATTGCATCCAATCTGATTGTGAAGACAATTCTGTACACACCGTTGATAAGTCGCCTGGGCACTCTTGAGCCCAAAAGGCATAGACACATAGCATAAGGCTCCAAACGGAGTGATGAAAGCCGTCTTCTCCTGTCCTTAACTGCCATCTTGATCTAATGATAACCAGAGTAAGCATCCAAAAAGCTCAAACGCGCACAACCCGCTGTAGCATTAATGATTTGATCAATCCGGGGGAGAGCGAAAGGATCAGCCGGACAAGCCTTATTTAAGTCCATGTAATCCACACACATCCCCCATGTGCCGTTTTTCTTGAGCACGAGCACCGGGTTAGCCAACCACTCCGGGTGAAAAACTTCGACAATGAACCCAGCCATCAAGAGCCGGGCGACCTCTTCTCCTATAGCTTTTCATCATTCCTCATTGAATCGCCGCAGAAACTGCCTGACCGGCTTATACTTCGGATCAATATTAAGAGTGTGCTCAGCGAGTCCTCTCGGTACACCCGGCATGTTAGAAGGCTTCCATGCAAAGATGTCCCGGTTCTCACGGATGAACTCGATGAGCGTGCTTTCCTATTTAGGATCCAAGTTGGCACTGATGCTGAATTGCTTAGACGAATCGCCCGGAGTAAAATCAACAAGCTTAGTCTCTGCAGCCGATTTAAACTTCATGGCCGGGTCATGCTCCGTAGTCGGCTTCTTGAGGGAGGTCATATCCGCCGGGTCAACGTTATCTTGGTAAAATTTGAGCTCCTCTGCTGCACAGACAGACTCGGCATAAGCCGCATCGCCTTCCTCGCATTCCAGGGCCACCTTTCGGCTTCCATGCACAGTGATGGTACCCTTGTAACCCGGCATCTTGAGGTGTAAATAAACATAACATGGCCGCGCCATGAACTTGGCATAAGCCGGCCGCCCGAACAAGGCGTGATATGGACTCTTGATTTTAACCACTTCAAAAGTTAACTTTTCTGCCCTAGAATCATGCTCGTCTCCAAAGGCCACCTCTAGCTCGATTTTACCCATAGGATACGCCGACTTACCAGGCACCACTCCATGGAAGACGGTGTTGGAAGTCTTTAAATTCTTGTCAGTTAAACCCATGCGCCGAAAGGTCTCGTAGTAGAGGATGTTGATGCTGCTACCTCCATCCATGAGCACCTTAGTAAATTTATAACCACCAACCTGCGGTGCCACTACCAGGGCCAGTTGACCCGGATTATCAACCCGGGGAGGGTGATCCTCCCTGCTCCAGACAATAGGCTGTTCCGGCCACCTCAAGTAACGAGGGACTGCCGGCTCAACAGAATTCACCGCCCTCCTATGAACTTTCTGATCACGTTTACACAAACTTGTGGTGAACACGTGATACTACCCACTGTTTAGCTGTTTTGGATGGCTCTGATAGCCCGACTGCTACTGCTGCTGACCTCCTTGACCAGACTAATGTTGATTATAACCACCCTGGCTTCCCTGAAAACCGGATCCTGAACCGCCGCCCGGGCCATGAAAGCCACCAGCTCCCGAGCCGCTGCCTGGGCCTTGATTGCCATCAAACGTATTAGAATTCTTGAAAGCCTTCATGATTGTGCAATCCTTCCATAAATGAGTCACTGGCCGTTCCCGGGTGCCGTGTTTCGGGCAGGGCTCATTGAGTAGTTGCTCAAGACACGGACCTGACCCGCCAAACCGAGGGGGTGGCTTTCATTTCCGCTTCTGATTGTTACCTTGTGCATTGTCCACAAATTCCGGGTTACCATCCGCTTTACGCTTATTGCCTCCTTGACCCGCCGGGTTATGCCGCTGACCCTTTCCTTTACCGTTCTTCTTTCCCTTCCCTGTCTTTTTCTCATCAGACGCGGGATCCTTGGTACTATAAGAATCGACATACTTGACTAAAGCCGCCATCAGTGTCCCCATATCGTTGCAATCACGCTTCAGGCGCCACAGTTTCTGTCTTAGAGGCTCAAAGCGGCAATTCTTCTCCAGCATGAGAACTGCTGAACCGGCATCCATCTTGTCAGATGAATGTATTATATCTTTGACCCGACGCACCCAATGAGTCGTAGACTCACCTTCCTCCTGCTTACAATTTGTCAGGTCCACAATCGACATAGACTGCTTGCAAGTGTCCTTGAAGTTCTGGATGAAACGGGCCTTTAGCTCCGCCCATGAACTAATGGAATTGGGTGGCAAACCCTTTAACCAAGAACGGGCTGTTCTGTCCAACATCATGGTGAAGTATTTAGCCATCGCTTCATCACTAACCTCCAGCAGCTCCGTGGCCATCTCGTAACTTTCAATCCATGCCCCAGGCTGTAAATCGGCCGTATAATTCGGCACCTTTCGAGGTCCCTTGAAATCCTTGGGCAGACGTACATTACGTAGAGCCGATACCAGACAAGGTACTCCTCCGGTTCTAGTAGCAATACCCGCCTCAACGGAAGTCGTCGGATAAGCCGGTGAGTCCTGTTGGGCTGCTAGCTGAGCCGCCCGCTCGTCCTCCTGATGTATCCGATCCTGAACTGGGTTATACCCGCCGGGCTAGTTCCGGCGCTGAGCGCTACTTGACAAGGCCTCTAACTCCATGTGTCTACTGTAGCTCGGGCTCCGGTTTTGACGAGGCGGAGCTAACCAAGGCGGAGGAGTTGGGTGAATCATGTCCCGGCTGTAGGAGTAGGTCTCTTGCTGTGCCAGGGCTGTTTGGACAAGTTCCCTGATCCTCCGGGTTTCCACCGCTGTCGGATCATCACCATCTACTGGGAGAGCCGCCAACCGTGCTGATGTTGCGATTAAGTTCTCCATGGGGTTGGAGAAGTGACCCTGCGGTATCGGTACGTGATGGGGCGGTGCCATATTGCCATGAAGAGGCGCCGTCACCGGAGGCTGGACTGGGCCTCCCGCTCCGGATGTCCTAAACTGATTTGCACCTGGCGGGTTACTTGGACCGGCCCCGGGCATAGCAAAGAGATTCTGAGGATCATAAATCTGAGGTAAACGGGACTGAGTTTTCTGATGTCTCCTCCTCATTACCTCATTAGATGCGTTTAAGCTCAACGTGAGTTGAAAGGCCTCTGCCTGAAGTTGCTGCGCCCGTGCGTCCAAAGCTGCCCGCTCTGTGGTTAATCTAGTATCTTCAGCGGCTAAGGTTTCCTTGGCCCGGGTGATCTCATCGCGAACCTATGCCACCTCCGCCTCATGCTCAGATTGGTTCGCAGGGACGACTATAGCAGTTAACAAGGCCGTAAGTTTATCCATGAGATCCATCAGTACCTAAGCCGGTGAGCGCACAGGGCCTCCTGCCCCGGCTGCTCCTAACCCGGACGTTATCGCTGCTGAAGCCGTAGAATTTTGGCCAGGTTGAGTACCAGCCATGAAGACTCCTGCCCAGTTTGGCGACTCTAAGGGGTCCGGAATAGTGCTGCCATCGGAACAGCCCCCAAGCACACCATCTTGAACTTGATACAGCGAATCTGTTGAGCCGGCGGACGAATCACCGTCAAAGAGGTCGGCCGGCTCACCATCACCTTCAGATCCTTCAGAAAGTTCACCTCCGTGGATGCAACCCACAAAGGCACGCTTCACGACGGGTTGAGCTCGGGCGAGTTTCGCACGCTGAGCCGTCTCGACGAGGTCGGTGCAGCTGTCCGGCTCAGGGCCCGGCTCACCAATCCGGCCAATGAAGATGTGAATTCCGCCAAAGGGGACCCGGTACCCGTACTCAATTGAGCCGGCGTCGGGGCCCCAGCCTTCTTCGTCGATGTAGATCTTGCCGCGACGACTCTTGGTCATCCGACCAACTGCGTATCCCTTGAGCCCTTCGAAGCTGCCCTTCAAGAACTCAAATCCACCGTGCGCTGGCCCCATGGTGGGCGCCAATTATCGTGGAATTGTCACGGCAGATGTCCTATTGCAAGGACTTAATCGTGGAGCCATCGCAACTAGGAAGCTTAAAGGGGTTAATCGGGACAAAGAACATGCAAGGTTTATACTAGTTCAGCCCCTTGCGGTGAAGGAAGGCCTACGTCTAGTTGGGTTGGTATTGCTTGAGGTTTCGATGACCAGGGAGCGAGATACGCTATGCCCGGTTCTCGATTGGTCGTTTCTTGCCCTAAGCCGCCGGCGGGTCGTTCCCTTATATACACGGGTTGACGCCCTCCAGCCTACAGAGTCCCAGCTGGCTCATAAACAGTGTCCGGCTCGGTGACTAGTTACCTCTACCTTATGTTACAAGTCATGCCATTACGGCGGTTTGTCTCTATGGGCCTTAAGCTCTATGAACCGCCATCCTCACGCTGGGTCTTGGGCTTCCTTTACGATGAGTCCTATTTGCATAACCTGGCCCCTCCTCGCCGGCTTACTCAAATAGTTATATCCCCAACAGGGTTCCTTAAGGAAGAATTGTATATGATGCAGTCGGAAGGTTTTGTCGATCCTAAGAATGCTGACAAGGTATGCAAGCTCCAGTGCTCCATCTATGGGCTAGTGCAAGCATCTCTGAGTTGGAACATTCACTTTGATGAAATGATCAAAGCATTTGGGTTTATACAGATTTATGGAGAAGCCTGTATTTACAAGAAAGTGAGTGGGAGCTCTGTAGCTTTTCTCATATTATATGTGGATGACATACTATTGATGGGAAATGATATATAACTGTTGGAAAGCATAAAGGCCTACTTGAATAAGTGTTTTTCAATGAAGGACCTTGGAGAAGCTGCTTACATATTAGGCATCAAGATCTATACAGATAGATCGAGACGCCTCATTGGTCTTCCACAAAGCATATACCTTGACAAGATATTGAAGAAGTTCAATATGGATCAGTCCAAGAAGGGGTTCTTGCCTGTATTGCAAGGTGTGAGATTGAGCACAGCTCAACGCCCGACCTCAGTAGAAGAAAGAGAAAAGATGAGTGTCATCCCCTATGCCTCGGCCATAGGCTCTATTATGTATGCCATGCTGTGTACCAGACCTGATGTGAACCTTGCCATAAGTTTAGTAGGGAGGTACCAAAGTGATCCTGGTATGGAACACTGGACAGCGGTCAACAATATCTTGAAGTACCTGAAAAGGACAATGGTTATGTTTCTTGTTTATGGAGGTGCCAAAGAGCTCGTTTTAAAGGGTTACGTCGATGCTAGCTTCAACACAGATCTGGATGACTCCAAGTCACAAACCGGATACGTGTACATTTTGAATGGTGGGGCAGTGAGCTAGTGCAGTTGCAAGCAAAGCGTCATGGCGGGATCCACAATTGAAGTGGAGTACATAGCTGCTTCGGATGTAGTGCAGGAAGGAGTCTAGATGAAGGAGTTTATCATCGACCTAGGAGTGATTCCCAATGCGTCGGGCCCAATGAATCTCTTCTGTGATAACACTGGAGCTATTACCATTGCCAAGGAGCCCAGGTTTCACAAGAAGACCAAGCACATCAAGCGCCGCTTCAACTCCATTCGTGAATATATTCAAGATGGATAAATAGATATTTGTAAAGTACATATGGATCTGAATGTCGCAGACCCGTTGACTAAACCTCTTCCACGAGTAAAACATGATTAGCACCAGAATTCTATGGGTGTTCGATTCATCACAATGTAACTAGATTATTGACTCTAGTGCAAGTGGGAGACTGCTGGAAATATGCCCTAGAGGCAATAATAAAATGGTTGTTATTATATTTCCTTGTTCATGATAATTGTCTATTGTTCATGCTATAATTGTATTACCGGAAACCGTAATACATGTGTGAATACATAGACCACAACATGTCCCTAGTGAGCCTCTAGTTGACTTACTCGTTGATCAATAGATGGTTATGGTTTCCTGACCATGGACATTGGATGTCATTGATAACAGGATCACATCATTAGGAGAATTATGTGATGGACAAGACCGAATCCTAAGCATAGCACAAGATCATGTAGTTCGTTTGCTAGAGCTTTTCTAATGTCGAGTATCTTTCCTTAGACCATGAGATTGTGCAACTCTCGGATGCCGTAGGAATGCTTTGGGTGTATCAAACGTCACAACGTAACTGGGTGACTATAAAGGTGCACTACAGGTATCTCTGAAAGTGTCTGTTGGGTTGGCACAAATTGAGACTGGGATTTGTCACTCCGTACGACGGAGAGGTATCTCTGGGCCCACTCGGTAATGCATCATCATAATGAGCTCATCGAGTCGAAGGAGATAGCCATGAGATCATGTGTTACGGAACGAGTAAAGTGACTTGCCGGTAATCAGATTGAACAAGGTATAGGGATACCGATGATCGAATCTTGGGAATTCTATATAGAATTGTTTGAATCCCCGATATCATGGTTCATCCGATTAGATCATCGTGGAACATGTGGGAGCCAATATGGGCCGGTATCCACATCCCTCTATTGGTTATTGGCCGGAGAGATGTCCCGGTCATGTCTGCATGGTTCCCAAACCCGTAGGGTCTACACACTTAAGGTTCGGTGACGCTAGAGTTGTAATAGGAAATTGTATGTGGTTACCGAATGTTGTTCGGAGTCCTGGATGAGATCCTGGACGTCATGATGAGTTCTGGAATGGTCCAGAGGTGAAGATTTATATATGGGAAGTCCAGCTTCAGTCACCAGAAGGTTTCGGGGTTATCATACCAGGGCCACCGAAATAGGCCTGGGCATTCGGTAGAAACCGAAAGTTCGGTTTCCACTGTTTCATTTTTTCTGAAAATCGGTTTCTCAGATTGCTAACCGAAAAGAGCATAAAAAATTAGAAAACCGAAAATTCGGTTAACCGGGAAATTTGGTTCGGTCCAGTTTATACCGAGGTGAGAGCTTGAGTTGTTCTCGCAACGTTTCCAGCGTGTATTTTTCCTCTAGCACCCAGCCTTCTTAAGTAGCTGAACGCACTGCCTCATCTCGTGTAGCTAGGCGAGGTGGGACAAATCCAAGTGCAAGTGGCGTACTAGCACGGCTGGGAGAAACTCTATCCTGCAAAATAGTGGGTCTGATTAGCTGAACGTATTTGGCCGGCCCGGCAAGTGACTCGCACGCATGCGGCCACGCACATCGCGCCAAGGTCCACGCGAGCTGGGCGCTAGGATATTTGCACACACGAACAATTAGTTTGGTTTTCTGTTTCGGTGATCGGTATAAAACTGATCTGACCGAATACAATTCGGTTATTAAAAGTGAAAACCGAATTTTTCCTGTAGCAGTAAGAAAAACCGAAAATTCGGTTTTTTCGGTTTCGGCATCGGTTCGGTATTCGGTTCGTCGGTTTTTATGCCCAGGCCTACACCGAAAGGTGTCTAGGGGTACACCGGGTGGGGCCACCCACCCCGGAGGACCAAGTGGGCCGAATATGGGTGGGAACCAGCCCCCTAGTGGGCTGGTGCGCTCCCCAAGGGCCCAAGGTGCCTAGGGTTGAAAACCCTAGGGGGCGGGGTCGCCTCCCACCTGCTTGGGGGGCAAGTCTCCCCCTTTGGCCGCTGCCCCCTCTAGATGCATCTAGGGGGGCCGGCCCCCTCTCCCCTTCACCCTATAAATAGTGGGGGTGGGAGGGCAGCCGCATCCAGCCCCTGGCGCAGCCCTCCCCCTTCCACCTCGTCCTCCTTCTCTGTTGAGCATAGGGAGCTCTGCCGGTCAACCACGAGCTCCACCACCATGCCATCGTGTTGCCGGAGTTCTCCCTCAATTTCTCCTCTCCCCTTGCTGGATTAAGAAGGAGGAGACGTCCCCGGGCTGTACGTGTGTTGAACGCGGAGGCGCCGTCCGCGGATCTTCCATGATTTGAATCGCTGCGAGTACGACTCCATCAACCGCGTTCTTGTAACGCTTTCGCTTAGCGATCTTCAAGGGTATGAAGATGCACTCCCTCTCTCTCTCTCGTTTCTAGCATCTCCTAGATTGATCTTGGTGACACGTAGGAAAATTTTGAATTATTACTATGTTCCCCAACAACACTCAGCACTTCAACCCGTCTGTCGACCTGACTTGGATTCAAATACTTGTTTGGTTATATGCTCAAGTTATATTTGTTCTTTAGTTGTATGAAGTTTTTAAATTTTAGGCCTTGTCTTGCATATCGCACCTGGTCCCCAAATTCCTGGAGACGGCCATGTATACGTGAAACCTTCGATGATGTTCGTGAAACGACATTGTAGAAGGGTGGGTGTTAGGAATAAATTAGCACATGTCTATTGTTTAGCACATACTAATTACCGCCATGAGTGGTTGAAATGACATTGTAGAAGGGTGGGTGTTAGAAAACATGTTGATGAGTTTGGAGAACAATAAATACGCTTTGTACACTTTACTTATAAAAACACTATGGAAAATTGAAAGTTGCACATCCTCTCCTGGGTAACTCCAGACATTTCTTGATGGCATGCAAGCCTAGTTGCACTCATCCCCTTCACACATGTGGCTTGTCGGTGGCGTCTTGAGCTTCTACCGAATTTCATGTCGTGGTGGAGTGGCCGCATCGCCAAAGAAGACTATGGGCTCAATTACAAGGCCGAGGCCAATCATGTTAATCTATGACGTCTTGGCATTCTCAAAGATGATGAGCCAGTCTCTCATGCGACCATTGAGCGGTACAATAGGTTATTTGAGCGTACACTGGTCGGCAATGTTCTCCAGGCATTCGCAGACTTCTACAACTGGCAGGTTCCAATGAACGTGGTTGATCTCCTTGCCTCAGTCCCACTGCCTATTTATTGTAGAGATTTGAGCCCGCATTGTGGTGTGCATCATGGCCCCTATCTTTCCATGGATTGCAACCTCAAGATAGTGTTTTGGAACATGCGTGGCCTAAACAGCCAGGCCAAATGGATTGTTATGTGCAACATGATCTTTGATGCATCCCCATTTATTGTGTGCCTTCTACAAACTAAACTTCTTCTGATATCGTTGGAGATTGTTCTCGAACGCTTGGACTTCTCTTCCAATATTTCTTATTCCTGCCTACAAACAGTACCCGAGGTGGAATTATCATGGCTTGGCAGCGTTCTTCCATCGCTCTTTCTAGTGTACTCACCACATCACGGCTTACGTTTATCCCCTTGCCAAAAACCATCATTGGTGCATTATTGGAGTCTACGGACCCCAGGAAGACCAAGCAAAGATCGATTTCCTCTCGGAGTTGCAATATGAACATGCTACATGTGGGCCCTTGGATCATAGGGGAATTGCAACATGATCCTTTCCACATATGACAAGAATAATAACCGACTGAATCGACTCATCATGCATCGTTTCTGCCACTTCACCATGGATCTTGAACTGCACGATATCTACCACCATGGCCGGAGACACACATGGTCCAATGAGTAGGAGCGTTCGATGCTGGTACACAATGGTCGCATGCTATGCACTCTGTGTTGGTACGCACTGCATCCTTCGGTGTTTGGCTTTGGTTGCCTTGGATCACCGCCCCTTGTGATTGATTGTGCATGGCGCGCCCACGGGTGGCCAAGTTTCCACTCTGAGAGGTACTTGAACAAGATGGAAGGATTCCACTAGGTTGTCTCTGATGCCTGGAACAACATTGAGCCGAACCCTGGCCCATTTAGGCACAACTATGCAAGGCTCGAGACCACTGCTCATTGCCTACAGATCTAGGGCACGAGATCTATTGGCGACATATCCTTGCAGCTGCTTCTTGCTCACGGGATCATAGCCCACCTTGATGCTGCTCAAGACTTGCACCCTCTCTTGGGCACAGAAGCATGGCTATGGTGAAAAATCAAGTGCACATATATCTTGGCTTGGCGTCCCTCAAGCGATCAATCGCACGCTAGTGCACATGGTTTTCCTAGCTTCACGATGGCAAGATGAGCACCTTTTTCCTAAAATTCCATGAAACTCGTGGATAGTAGAAAAATCACATCTTCCACCTTTAGGCGGATGGTGATTGCATTTCTGATTCTGTTGGCATGGCCCAGGTGGCCGCCCACCACTTCTCAACCATCCCAGGATCCCATGAGGATCATGATCTCTCCGTTGATATCCATGCAATCGGCCATCCATCTTTTGACCTCACTGCCCTTGGTGTGCCATTCACTGAAGCTATGATTTGGGATGCGATGAAGCGGTTGCCGGCTAGCAAGGCGCGAGGAGCGGATGGGTTCACCTCTGAGTTTCTGTGTGCATTCTGGGACGTTTCCAAAGGCGACATATGTGATGCTTCCATAAGCTATTCCAAATGAATGGACGTGGCTACCAGAAGCTGAATGAAGCAATGTTTACTTTTCTACCCAAGATACCAGATGCATCATCGCATTTTGACTATTGGTCCATTAGTCTAATCCATCCCCTAGAGAATCTATTCACCAAAGTTCTCTCCTTATGGATTGCCCCTAGGTTTGGATACATAGTTTCTGCCAACCAAAGCTCGTTCATCGCCGGTTGCGGCATGCATGAGAACTTCATGCTGGTTCAACAAACTATGAGACAACTACATAACCTCAAGAACGCGTGTGTCCTCCCCAATCTCAAGATCATGCTGGCGTTTGATTGGGTGTCATGGCCCTACATCTTTGAGATCTTGCAACACCTTGGCTTTGAAAAAAAGTGGAGCCCCTGGGTCTCCACACTCCTCTCAAGTTCCCTTATGACAGTGCACATCAACGACATCCCTGCACCACTCATAGAGCACGCATGTGGCCAATGGCAGGGCGCCCCCCTCTCGACCATGCTATTCATCCTTATCATTGACGCCCTCAATTCTGGGGTGCGGCATGCCATCCTCCACGGCGTCCTCTAGTGGCTAACCACTAGGCATGTGACGCCCATCGAATCTCTTTTTTGCAGATGATGATGTCATGATTTTCTGTCAACCCGACGAACAAGACTTGCAACCTGTGCTCACCATTTTGTAGCTATTTCACCAAGCCTCATACCTCAAAAAAATTGTCTTGTGTGGCGGTGGGTTTTAAAACTGTTACATTTTCTGCAGGGAGTTACTACTTTCATTCTTTAAGAAGACCAATCATAAACCCAACAGATCATGTTCTACACGTAAGTGCTTCCAACTTCCAAGTATGATGTTATTGTTCATCGTCAGCGGTGCCTTTGATGCTTTTGTTTTTCTATGTAGGGATGATGTGACTGAAGGGCAGTTCGCCCAAGTTCCAATATATGAATTGGATGCCATTGGGAAGGTGATGCCTTCAATTCATCATGTTCTTTGCCTGTCTAATTCTGCTTTAATTCTATTATGGTGTATTGATAGTGTTCCTTTTTTCTAGCCAAAGGCTTGTGCATCTTTGCAGGAGGATTATCAGCCCCCTGTGACATTTGTGGTTGTCCAGAAAAGGCATCACACAAGGCTCTTCTCTGAGGTGCATGGAAAAGAGACTGAGAAAAGTGGAAACATCGTTCCTGGTAAGTGTGCCTCACACACACACATGAATACACGCACTGTATACATACACGACACATGCTAGTTTAATAGCATATGCATTTGCCATTGTGTTTGATTGTGCCCATTCGCTCGATGATGCTGGTAGGAACCATGGTTGACACCAACATATGCCATCCCACTGAGCTTGATTTCTACCTATGTAGCCATGCTGGGATTCAGGTACAGTGGCACACATTTCTTTCACTATAGGTTGGGACATACACTTTGTGTTGCATTGCCTGATTGTGAGAATTTCGCATGTTACTTTAAGGGCCCAAGCATACCAACTCAATACCATGTCCTCTTCAATGAGAACCGTTTCACTTCTGATGGGCTGCAATAGCTCACCAACAACCTATGCTACACGTAAGCTCGGCACATCTCCCTCTTTCACTTTTTCCGATTCAGGTTCATCTATCATCTTGATTCCTATTTTGCTAGCTAGACTAACTCTGATGTGGTATTTTTCCTGTAAATGCAAATACGAATGATGCATTCGCTCTGCCTCTATTGGTGAGTTTCTTCTCCAAGTTCATCTCACGTTTTTTTGTAAAAAAGAGCAAAGCGGTATGTAATTATCTTCTGTGGTACTAATGCTTGAGTCCTTTCTTCACAGTTCGTCCTGCCTACTACGCTCACCTGGCCATGTTCCGCGCATGGTATTACGACAAGCCGTCGAAGGGCTTGGGCAGCACATCGATCATCGGCAGTGGCACCCAGGAGTCAGCCGCCACCGGCGCAGGAGCTGCTGGTCCTCTTGTGACATTCCATCACCTCGGGATAACGTCAAGGACGTGATGTTCTATTGCTGAATCAGGCCGATTGCTGCTTAACTAGGTGGTACGGTACATTTTGCTGGGAACTTGTGATGTTGGATCATGAATGTACTTTGTTATGGTGTTGGTAAACATGGGAGATGTGATTCCATCATGGTTCTGCATTTGGTAGGTTTTCTCTACAGAGCAAGAAGGGAACCAAGCGGGCTTTCAATATGATGGAAAAAATGACTTCCACATATGGTGCGAAATAATGATTAAATGTATCCTTCATAAAAAATGTAGTTTAATAAAATCCACCCAAAAAATGTATCCTCCACAAAAGAAGATAAATGGTTCAAACATATTTTTTTGGATAATGTAGTTGTTTTGGTGTAGGGCACTCAAAGAAAATATACCAAAGCTGCCGCGACCCGACACATAGCAATACACATCAAGTGTACACACAACATGCAAGTATGTGTTCGTACGACATGGCATCACAACATAACTGTACGACTCAAAGTATTTATTTAAGAGGCTTCGAGGAGTCATACATAACATGATATTATAAACATGGGTCTCATGACCCAACATACAGAGTCATACAAGCAACACATGGAAGCATATCTTGTCTGAGTACAGACAACTACAAAAGAAAAAGGTTGAGAAGCCTGACTATCTACAAGACCCTCCATAGGAAGCAGACCTTTGTCTGGAATTCCCAAGCTAATCGGTCAATGTTGATCTCATCGTAGAAATCTAAAGTGAGACTGGAGTCGCCTCTGCAAAAATATAAATTAAGCAGACATGAGTACAAATGTACTCAGCAAGACTTACATTAGAGCTAACTATATATGCACCAGTATCAACAAGGGGGTTGTGGAGTTTAACTGCAGCAAGCCAACTTTGATTCAGTGGATATCCAGTATTTTCTTTGAGGTGAGAAAGCACACACGAGTATAGATATTCACCAGGTTAATACACCACTATGGATCCGCTCACGTCTCCCTACGGGAAGGCCATCCTTAAGCGGCCTCCTCCATATGCTACACATGATAGTGTGCTATGATTCAACTAACCTTTTGAAAATAATTTGCTACATATAGCCCCAAAATAAAGGATTTCAACCAAAAATTTAGTGTGGGCTCTCATCATATGCTATATCACGCTATTAGTGCAGAAATAGCTCACAATTGTTTTTTGTTGGGCACACTTAGTCAAATTTTGGCAAGATGTGTAAAATTATGCATTTGAGATGCACTGTTTTAGATTCAAAAATATGTAAACTCAAATTATTTCATATTTTGAACAACTTTTATTTCACAGCCTATAAATTGTCATACAAAAATGAGTGGTTGATAATGTGTTTTTTTGTAGTACATGCCACTAATGATGCTAGTGGGATGGGCTAGTAGAGAATTTAAATATATAAATTTTGAAGCTAGTATATCGTCATTAGAGCAAAACGAGATTGAAATTAAGTGAATGGATGAGAAACTCTAGTTTCTATTGGTTCTCAAGTATATAGACATCTAAAATTGATAGGAAGAAGAGGTGCCTGTTTAGAGGCATCCTTCCTTCCTTTCATGAATATATAGAGAGAAGGGACATTACTCTTCGGGATTGGACGTGCCCTTTTGCTAATGACGGTAATTAGTATGTGCTAATTAACACCCACCCTTCTACAATGTCGTTTCATGAACATCATCGAAGGTTTCACGCATACATGGTCGTCTCTAGGAATTTGAGGCCCTGGTGCGATATTGAAGACAAGGCCTAGAATTAAAAATGTCATACAACTAAAGAACCAATATAACTTGAGCATACAACTGATATGTCCATTTTGCATCATGTTTTTACTATTATTTATAGTGTTTTTATTCAATATAACACTTCTGGGAGTAATTATAATGCCTTTTCTATCATAATATGCAAGGTTTATACAAAGAGGGAGAATACCGACAGCTGGAATTCTAGACCTGAAAAAGCTATGTCAGAGATACCTATTCCGTACATCTCCAAATGAGCTGAAATTTTATGAAGAATTATTTTGGAATATATAAAGAATATTGGAGAACAGAGATACTGGAGGAGGCCACCTAGGTGCCCACTAGGCACCATGGCGCACCTACCCCCCCCCCCCCCCCCAAGCGCGCCCTGGTGGGTAGTGGGCCCCCTGGCCCACTTCTGGTGACCATCTTCTGGTATATAGTGCTATTTGACCTAGAAAAAAAATGACTGGAGGGCTTTCGGGATGGAGCGCCACCGTCTCGAGGCGGAACCTGGCAAGGAGCACTTTTGCTCTCCGCCGGAGCGATTCCACCGGGGATACTTCCCTCTGGGAGGTGGAAATCGAAGCAATCATCATCACCAACAACCCTCTCATCATGGGAGGGCCAATCTTCATCAACATCTTCACCATCACCATCTCATCTCAAATCCTAGATCATCTCTTGTATTCAATCTTTGTATCAAAACCTTAGATTGGTACTTGTGGGTTGCTAGTAGTGTTGATTACATCTTGTAGTTGATGCTAGTTGGTTTATTTGGTGGAAGATTATATATTCAGATCCATTATGCTATTTAATACCCCTCTGATCTTGAACATGAATATGCTTTGTGATTAGTTACTTCTGTTCTTGAGGACATGGGAGAAACCTTGTCATAAGTAATCATGTGAATTTGATATTCATTTGATATTTTGATGATATGCACGTTGCAATTCCCTTAGTGGTGTCGTGTGAACATCAAATACATGACACTTCACCATCTTTGGTCCTAACGGAATGCATTGTGGAGTATTTATTAGATGATGGGTTGCTAGAGTGACAGAAGCTTAACCCTAGTTTATGCGCTACTTCTTAAGGGGTTGATTTGGATCCACACGTTTAATGCTATGGTTAGATTTTATCTTAATTCTTCTTTCGTAGTTGCGGATGCTTGCTAGAGGGGTTAATCATAAGTGGGAGGTTGTTTCAAGTAAGAACAGAACCCAAGCACCGGTCCACCCACATATCAAATTATCAAAGTAGTGAACGCTAATCAAACTAACATGATGAAAGTGACTAGATGGAATTCCCGTGTGTCCTCGAGAACACTTTGCTTATTATAAGAGACCATTCTGGCCTATCCTTTGCCACAAAAGGATTGGGCTATCTTGCTGCACCTATTGTTGCTATTTCTACTTCTCACTTTTTACAAATTATCTTGCTACCAAACAACTTGCTACCAACAATTTCAGTGCTTGTAGAAATTACCTTGCTGGAAACCGCTTGTCATTTCCTTCTGCTCCTCGTTGGGTTGGACACTCTTACTTATCCAAAGGACTACGATTGATTCCCTATACTTGTGGGTCATCAATAACTATAGAAGTATTTGAATCCAAGTCGGGTCGATAGGAAGGTTGAAGTGCTGAGTGCACCCTCCTCTAGTGCCTGGCCTCATGCCGATAGTGATCGATTGTAGAGGACACTTGTCAGTCGTTTATCAATTGTCAGGCATGATCAATAAATCACACTTATTGTGACCGCTCGAGTTTTAGTTATCAATTTCTATAGAATATAAGTAAAGCATATATTTTTTCACACAAGAATTCTCACAAACACCTTGCGAACAAAATCCATTTGCGGTATAAAATCACAATATACACTCCAAAGCAATTAATCTTCAAAATTCTCAAACAAAACTTGCACTAGAAGCATATAATCACTATATACATCATGCACAATTATAGATATAGAAAATTAGAAGAAATAAATAACATAAACAATCAAGGTATGGGAGGGAGGGTTAAAGGAGGAGGGTGGATAGGTTACTAACTCAAGGCAAAGGGAAGCCAACTACGTAGCTATCACTTCAGACAGAGGGGACACTGAGTTGGAGCGGGGGAGACCAGGGCACTAGATGGGGGGGGGGTCCAAGATGGGGTGGGAAGATGGGGACAAGGCCGGAGAAGACAGGGAAGATGCCGGGCTTGGTGGCGGAAGTCTGGGATGTGGCAGAACTAAACAGGACGAGCTACTGGAGTGGCCGGAGGGTAAATGGAACCCTAGGCACCCTTGTCCATCTAATCCTTGAATGGAGGCGGCGACGAAGCTACGAGCGTTGTGTGGGGGATGAAACATGAACTTGTAGGCTCCTTCTTTCTCTAGCGATTTTACATTTTTAGCCAATCTAGTGATTTTACATTTTTAGTCAATCTAGTGATTTTACTAGTTTCATCTCCCGATTGGGGGCCCCAGAATTTTGGGGGCCCTATGCAAGTGCATGGCTCGCAAATGCCCCTCATGGGCCTATGTATATTCATCTTCCATGTAGGGAGATCCTTTGTATAATCTTCATAATCTCCTTCGAAAATCATGTGGGTAAAAATATGAGAAAAATAGTGCATATATGTTGCTAAAAATCTTTAAATCCAGTGGGACAATAATACAAAGAAAATGACGCAACACATAATGATTATTTTCTTATTGATAACTTATATGAGAAAAACCTTTAAAGAAGGAGAAAACATGTTGATGAGTTTGGAGAACAATAAATATGGTTTATACACTTTCCTTTAAAAACACTAGGGAAAATTGAAAGTAGCACATCCTCTCCTGGGCATTTGTGAACATTTGTTAATGGCATGCAAGCCCAGTTGCACCCACCCTCTTCATACATGTGGCTCACCGGCGGTGACTTGAGCTTCTGCCAAATTTTACATCGTGGTGGAGTGGCCGCATCGCCAAAGCGGATTGCGGGCTCAATTCCAAGGCCAAGGCCAAGCATGTTAATCTAACATGTCTTGGCATTCTTGAAGATGATGAGCCAGTATCACGTGACCATTGAGTAGTACAATAGGTTGTTTGAGAGACCACTGGTCAGCAATGTTGCCCAGGCATATACAACTTCTTTGATTTGTAGATTTCGATGAACGTGGCTGATCTCCTTGCCTCAATCCTGCTGCCTATTTAGGCATGCCTCATAGAGATTTGAGCATGTGTTACGGTGTGCATTGTGGACCCCCATCTTTGCAACCTCAAGATAGTGTTTTACAACGTACGTGGCCTAAACAGCCTTGCTAAACGCATTGTTGTGTGCAACATGATCTTCGTTGCATCCCCATGCATTATGTGCCTTCTAGAAGCTAAACTTCTTCTGGTCTCATTGGACATTGTTTTCGAATGCTTGAACTTCTCTTCCTAGATTTCTTATTCCTACCCGCAAATGGTACCTGAGAAGGAATTATCCTGACTTGGCAGCGTACTTCCATCGCTCTTTTTAACCCTATCATGGTACTCACCACATCAATGCTCTCATTTATCCCCTTGTCGAAAACCATCATTTGTGCATTACTGGATTTTATGGACCCCGGGAAGACCAGGCAAAGATCGGTTTCCTGTCGGAGTTGCAGGATGAACATGCTACATGCGTGGGCCCTTGGATCATAGGGGAATTGCAACATGATCCTTTTCGTAGAAGACAAGAATAATAACCGACTCAATCGACTCATTATGCACCGTTTCCGCTACTTCACCGCAGATCTTGAACTACGCGATATCTACCACCATGGCTGGAGACACACATGGTCTAATGAGCGGAGCGTTTGATGTTGGTACACAATGGTCGCGTGCTATGCATTCTGGGACGGTATGCACTACATCCTTTGGTGTTTGGCTTTGGTTTACCTTGGATCATAGCCCCCTCATGATTGATTGTGCACCGCGCGCCCACGGGTGGTTGTCTTTCCACTCTAAGAGGTACTGGACCGAGATGGAAGGATTCCACCAGGTTGTCTCAGATGCCTAACGTTAAGCTAGACCCTAGGCCATTCATGCACAACTATGCAAGGCTTGAGACCACTGCTCGTTGCCTGTAGATCTAGGGCATGAGATCTATTGGTGACATCTCCTTGCATCTGCTTCTTGCTCGCAAGATCGTTGTCCGCCTTGATGCTGCTCAAGATGTGTATCCTTTCTTGGCCACAGAAGCATGGCTATGGTGTAAAACCAAGTGCACATATCTTGGCTTGGCGTCCCTTAAGCGATCGATCACACGCCAACGCACACGGTTTGCCTCCTTCATGGCAGCGAGATGAGAACCTTTTTCCTAAAAATCCATGCAACTCATGGACAACAGGAAAATTATGTCTTCTACCTTCAAGCTGATGGTGATTGCATTTATGATTATGTTGGCATGATCCAGGTGGCCTTCCACCACTTCTCCACCATTCCAGGCTCCAATGAGGATCGTGATCTCTACATTGATATCCATGCAATTGGCCACCCATCTTTTGACCTCACCGCCCTTGGTGTGCCGTCCACTGGAGCTGCAATTTGGGATACGATGTAGCGGTTGTCCGCTAGCAAGGTGCGAGGAGTGAATGGGAAAAACTTTGAGTTTCTGCGTGCACTCTGGATCGTTGTCAAAGGTGACATATGTGATGCTTTCCATAAGCTATTCCAGATGAATGGACATGGCTACCACAAGCTGAATGTAGCAACATTTACTTTACTACCCAAGACACCTAACATATCATCACATTTTAACTATCGGGCCATAAGTCTGATCCATCCCCTAGCGAATATAATCACCAAAGTTCTCTCCCTGTGGCTTGCCCCTAGGTTTGGAGACATAGGTTCTACCAGCCAAAGCTCGTTCATCGCCAGCCGTGGCGTGCATGAAGACTTCATGCTGGTTCAACAAACTGTGAGACAACTACATAACCTCAAGAACCCGTGTGTCTTCCTCAATCTCGAGATCGTGCGTGCATTTGATTTGGTGTCATGGCCCTTCATATTGGGGATCTTGCAACACCTCGGCTTTAGGAAAAAGTGGTGCCCCTAAGTCTCCATTCTCCACTCTCCATTCTCCTCTTGACTTCCCCTACAAGAGTGCACATCAACGGGAACCCTGGACCACCCGTAGAGCATGCGCATGGTCTATGGCATGGTGAGCCCCTCTCAACCATGCTCTTCGTCCTTGTCATTGTTGCCCTCAATTCCAGGGTGTGGCTTTCCATCTGCCCCGGCATCCTCTAGTGTCCAACCACTAGGCATGTGACATCCATTGTCTCTCTTTTTTGCAAATGATGTCATGATTTTCTTCCATCCTGACGAGCAAGACTTGCAAGCTATGGTGCCATCTTGTAGCTATTTGGTCAAGCCTCATGCCTCAATACAAATTTTGTCATGAGTCGCGGTGGGTTTTAAAACCATTACATTTTTTGCAAGGAGTTACTACTGTCATTCTCTAAGAAGACCAGTCATAAACCTAGCAGGATCATATTCTACATGTAAGTGCTTCCAACTTCTAAGTATGGTGTTATCATTCATTATTAGCGGCGACTTTGCTAAATCACTTTTGTTTTCTATGTAGGGACAGTATGACTGAAGGGCAGTTCACCCAAGTTCTGATGTATGAATTGGATGCCATCAGGAAGGTGATACCTTCAATTCATCATGTTCTTTCCTTGTCTAATTTTGCTTTAATTCTTTTTTGGTTATTAACAGTGTTCCTTTTTTCTAGCAAAATGTGTGTGCATCTTTGCAGGAGGATTATCAACCCCCCTGTGACATTTGTGGTTTTCTAGAAAAGGCATCACACAAGGCTCTTCCCTGAGGTGCACGAAAAAAATGACAAAAGTGGAAACATCCTTCCTAGTAAGTGTGCCTCACACACACACACATGAACACACACACACACACACACACACACACACACACAAACACATAGTATAAATACACAACACATTCTAATTTAATAGCATCTGCATTTGCCATTGTGTTTGATTGTCACTATTCTCTCGATGATGCTTGCTGGAACCGTGGTCGATACCAACATATACCATCCGTCTGAGTTAGATTTCTACCTTTCTAGCCATGCCGAGATCAAGTACAGTGTCACCCATTTCTTTCGCTACCGGTTGGGACATACACTTTGTGTTGCATTGACTGATTGTGAGCATTTGCATGTTCTTTTCAGGGCACAAGCAAACCAACTCACAACCATGTCCTCTTCGATAAAAACCATTTCACGACCGATGGGTTGCAGCAGATCACCAATAACATGTGCTACACATAAGCTCGACACATCTCCCTCTTTCTCTTTTTTCTGATTCAGGTTCATCTATCATGTTGACTCCTATTTTGCTAGCTAGACTAACTCTGATGTGGTATCTTTGCTTGTAAATGCAGATACGCTCAATGCACTCAGTATGCCTCTGTTGGTGAGTTTCCTGTCCAAGTTCATCTCAAATTTTCTTGTAAAAAAGAGCACAATGGTATGTAATTATCTTCTATGGTACTAATGCTTGAGTCCTTTCTTCACAGTTCCTCCTTCCTACTATGCTCACTTGGTCGCGTTCCGCTCAAGGTATTACGATGTGCCATCGGAGGTCTTGGACAGCGCCTCGATCATCAACAGTGGTTCTCGGGAGTGAGTCGCCACCGGTGCAGGAGCTGGTGGTCCTCCTGTGACATTCCGTCACCTCCCTAGGATTAGGGATAACATCAAGGACGTGATGTTCTATTGCTGAATTGGCCCATTGTTGGCAAGTTCATGGGTGTCATGTGTTTTTTGGCTTGCTACTTAAGTAGGTGGTACACTTGCTGGGAACTTGTGATGTTGGATCATTAATGTACTTTGGTATGGTGTTGGTAAAACATGGGAGATGGGATGTTGTCGTGGTTTTGCATCTGTTAAATTTTTTGTGCAGAGCAAGAAGGGAATCAAGCGGGCTTTCAATATGATGAAAAAATGGTGTTCACATATGGTGCAAAATGATGATTAAATGTATCCTATACAAAAAATGTAGTTTAACAAAATCCACCAAAAATGTATCCTGCACAAAAGAAGATAAATGGTTCAAACATATTTTTCTGTATAATACAGTTATTTTAGTGCAGGGCACTCAACGAAAAAATAACATGCTAAGAGAGTTAGTGACAGCCTCAAAAATAATTTCCTACACATGATAGTGTGCTATAATTCAACTAACCTTTTAAAAATAATTTGCTACATATAACCCAAAAATAAAGGCTTTAAACACGAATAAAGTATATTGGTAAATAATAAAGAAGCCTAACATCAATAATAACACACACAAAAATACTTCTTGAGAATCAGGTGCCGCCGGGATTTCCATTAATAAGTAATACTCTCTTCCTGCTGGCCATGTAAGTACTCCAAGTAGCTAGCTAGTTAAGAAAGTGACGTACAATCGGATTAGGAGTTAACATGAATAACTTGCAAGTTGAAGTTTGCAATGCAGCCGGACAAAACACACGAACATCTAGCAAACATCCACACATCATGGATCTGCAAGCACAAAGAACTTGACCGTCGCCTCACTAGTTGGTGGTGCAGTTGGTTGCGACATCTTGCCGCTGCGAATGAGGGAAGACCGACGAGGAACGGGGGAAGGATGGCGAGGAACGAAAGAAGACTAGTCGAACTGGAGGAAGGAAGAGCCGCTGCCACCACAACACAAGAGTTTGTGGTTGGGTGGAGAATGGATAAGTGTAGAGCTAGGGCCTGGGAGCGCTTCAGGTGGAGAATAAGGTATTTTGCCTATTCGGGCTAATGTGCTGCCAAAAAATAGGCCGCTACACGCTATCCTGTTTTACCGTGATATGGCATGCTATTTTGTGAATAGCGCTATAGCGAGCAAAATTACAAAACTTTGGCGTGATCTCTCATCATATGCTATAGCACGCTATTAGTGGAGAAATAGCACACAATTTTTTCTGTTAGGCACACTTAGCCAAATTTTGGCATGATGTGTATAATTGTGCATTTGAGATGTACTTTTTTAGATCAAAAATATGTAAACTCAAATCATTCCATATTTGGAACCACTTTTAGCTCACATCCTATAAATTGTCATAAGAAAATGAGTGGTTGATAAGGCGTTTTTATTGTAGTACATGCGACTAATGATGCTAGTGGGATGGGCCGATGGAGACCGATATATAAATGTCGAAGCTAGCATGTTGTCGTTAGAGAAAAATGAGATTGAAATGAAGTGCATGGACGATCAACTCTGGTTTCTATTGATTCTCAAGTATATACACATCTAAAATTGATAGGAAGAAGAGGTGCCTATTGATAACCCACAAGTATAGGGGATCAATTGTAGCCTTTATCGACAAGTAAGAGTGTCGAACCCAACGAGGAGCTAAAGGTAGAATTTATATTCCCTTCAAGTTCTATGGACCACCGATACAACGCTATGTGCACTTAGCGTTCGCTTTACCTACAACAACTATGAAACTATTTTGGAGGTGTGATAGGATAGGTTTGCAAGAATAAAACTAGAAGTACTTAGCGAGAATAAACTATGAGTAATTTGCAAGATAATAAAGTTAGTTGTTTAGTAGAAAGGTTTTAGCCACACAAGAAAGTTATTTGTCCCTAGGCAATCGATAACTAGACCGATAATCATTATTTCAATTTTATATTAGGGAGAGGCATGAGCTAACATACTTTCTCTACTTGGATTGTATGCACTTATGATTGAAACTCTAGCAATCATCTACAACTACAAAAGATTACTAAGGTAAAACCCAACCATAGAATTAAGTATCAAGTCCTCTTTACTCCCATACACAACAACCCCCTTACTTAGGTATGCGTTTTAGTCACTCACGCCACCCACTATAAGAGAATCATGAACGTATTGCAACACCCTACAGCGGGGACCCATCATTCTTGCGCGACACGGAGGGCACCATAGGAAAGCACCAAAATAAAACATACAACTCAAACCAATCACAATCATCAATAAACCCATAGGACAAAATTGATTTACTCAAACATCATAGGAAACCACATATCATTGGATAATAATATATAGTTTTGAGCACCATGTTTAAGTAGAGATTACAATGGGGAGAAGAGGTGTTACACCACTGCATAGAGGGGAGAAAGTTGGTGTTGACGGTAGCAAGGTTGTTGGTGTAGATCATCATCACGATCCTCGCCCCGGCGGCACTTCGGCGCCACCGGGAGAGAGGGGGAGAGAGAGCTCCCCTCCTCCTCCTTATTCTTATTCTTCCTTGACCTCCCCCTAGATGTCAGGAGGGTTTCCCCTCTGGACCATGGCCTCCATGGTGGCGGAGGGGCGAGAGCCCATCCGAGATTGGATCACTCTCTCTGTTTCTCTTCTATTTCACGACCCTTCTTTCTAGCCTTTCACCATTTCTTAAATTACCGAAGATCCGTAACTCCGATTGGGCTGAAATTTTAACACAATTTTCTTCCGGATATTAGCTTCCTTGCGACCGAAGGACACCACCAACCAACCTTCAAGGTGGCCACAAGTGTATGGCGCACCCTTTGAGCTTGTGGGGTCTGTGGGCCACCCCTTATGCCGATTCTTCTTCCTAAGAATCACATATATTCCAAAAAAATCTCCGTAAATTTTTATCGCATTTGGACTTTGTTTGATATGGATATTTTGTGAAACAAAAAACATGCAACAAACAGGAACTGGCACAGGGCACTAGATCAATATGTTAGTCCAAGAAAATAATATAAATTGTTGCCAAAAGTATGTAAAAGTTGTGAATATTGGCATGAAACAATCAAAAATTATATATACGACGAAGATGTATCAGCATCCCCAAGCTTAATTCCTACTCGTCCTCGAGTAGGTAAATGATAAAAAAGATAATGTTTGATGTGGAATGCTACCTAGCATAATCTTGATCATGTAATCTAATCATGGCATGAATATTAAGACATGAGTGATTCAAGGCAATAGTCTATTAATTTGACATCAAAAGAATAATGCAAGACATGCATGTAATTCATCATTGCCTTCGATAACAGTGGAGCTAAAGGAAATAGCCTCTATACACTTAATTGTGGTAAGCATGACACACTCAGTCTTCCCTGCATAAAGTATAAATCATGAGCACCTTGGTGTCAAACCAGGCAATTGGATCATACTTCTAACGCGCCTCAGCATTTTCAACTTCACTCAATATAAGAGCGTGACCCATGGATATAGCACTATGGGTGGAATAGAATGCGGTGGTAGGGATCAATAGGAGAAAGAAGAAAGTCTCACATCAACTAGGCGGATCATTGGGTTATGGAGATGCCCATCAATCAATATCAATGCGAGGAGTAGGGATTGCCATGCAACGGATGCACTAAGAGCTATAAGTGTATAAAAGCTCAAACTGAAAAATAAGTGGGTGTGCATCCAACTTGCTTGCTCGTAAAGACTTCGGGCATTTGAGGAAGCCCATCATTGGAATATACAAGCCAAGTTTTATAATAAAAATTTCCCACTAGTATATGAAAGTGATAACTTAAGTGACTTTTTATATGAAGAACATGGTGCTACTCTGAAGCACAAGTGTGGTAAAAGGATAGTAACATTGCCCCCCCTCTCTTTTGTCTCATCATTTTTTTTGTTCGGTTCTTTTTGGCCTATTTTTTATTTTTATTTTTATTTTTTGTTTAGAGTCTCATCCTGACTTGTGGGGGAATCACAGTCTCCATCATCCTTTCATCACTCGGGTAATGCTCTAATGTAATGATGATCATAATACTTTTATTTACTTACAACTCGATAAAACTAATACATGATGACTCCATATTAATGCCTCTGGCAGTGTACCATGATGTGCAATGATCTAGCATAGCTAAGATATCAGAAAATAGACAAGCCATGAAAATATCATGCTAGCTATCTTACAATTATGCAAAGCAATATGACAATGAACGCTCAAGTCATGTATATGATGATGATGGAAGTTGCATGGCAATATATCTCAGAATGACTATGGAAATGCCATGATAGGTAGGTATGGTGGCTATTTTGAGGAAGGTATAAGGAGGGTTTATGCACCAGCGAAAGTTTTACGGTACTAGAGAGGCTAGCAATGGTGGAAAGGTGAGAGGGCGTATAATCCGTGGACTCAACATTAGTCATAACACTACAAAAAAATACGCTTCCGTGATGATATTTGTTTATCACAGTAGGTCACGTTTTTTTTCATGCATGTACATCCATGATGATTTTATGACATAATCAAGGTAGCCATACCTGTGCTATCGTAGAAGTGTTCCATGACATTGCCAAAATTATCATCACAGAAGTTTCCACTTCCATGACGATAAATGGCGCGTCATGGAAATGCTTTCGTCAAGGGTAACTGACATGTGGCATGCACCGTAATGGGTCACCGTTAAGCTATCGGGTTCCAGTTTGGATCCAATAACCCGTTAACAGCCTGGACTAAGGGGGATTTTCCACGTGTAAAATCATCATTGGCTGGAGGAAACACGTGTCTGCTCCTCGGTGGGCCAGATGTCGTCCGTCCAATGGAGGAGACATGCCTATGATACATCGACACGTGGCAGGGCCCAACAGAAGCCCATATAGGTTAAAAAGGCTGGCCCAGTCAAAGGCCTGTAGTACTTACTCAGGTACTAGTGGGCCAGCCCAATAACAGCCTGTTTAAACATGGCCCATTTATGGCTCGAAGCCACATCTGGCCCGTTAATTGTTCATCGAATATTTGGGCCCAATTATGGCCCAGTGACTTTTGGCATGTTAGAGGCCCGATGTAGACATGGGCCCATTTCAGCCCGGTGTGTCTTTCGGTGTGGGAATGGCCCGTGCTGCCCATGGGCCATATATGGTCCGACGCGACATCCGACCCACTAACGGCCCATGATAAAGGCGGCAACCGTTCAGCACAACGTGACTTTGGGCCTGTTAAAGCCCTGTCATATAATTTGGCCCGTTGATTCTTGTACTAAGCTTTCGGCCTCTTAAAGGCCCATGATATCAGTGGGACAACTAAGGCCCGAGATATGTTTCGGCCTGGTAATGGCCCATCATATAACTGGGCCAAAAAAGGCCCAGTCTACATTTCAGCCTGCTGAAGGCCCGTCGACGACTAGTGAAAATTGAGGCCCAACATGCATTTCGGCCTGCTAAAGGCCCATGGTTTCTTCTGGGCCATAACAGGCCAGCAGAATATTCATCCTGTCAATGGCCCAAAGCTACATGGGCCCAACTAAGCGCTGGGTCCACTAAAGGCCCAACTAAAATTTGGGCCAAATATAGGCCCGAGTAAGTTGTGGGCTTTGCGCAAAGTGTGAAGTCCCCAATGGCCTTTTAGGCCCAAGAAAGTTGCAGGCCGGCCCAATTGTGGCCCGCTAAAAAGCAGGCCCGTTAGAGGTGAATGTTTCGGCCCGATCGACTACATCAGATTTTTTTCAGATAGCGAATGATGGTAGTAACTAGTAGGAATTAAGAACAAACATACTCTATACAATAAAGAAATTATGAGATAGTAACTTAGAATAAACCTACACTATACAATAAAGGATTTATGGTATATTACATCCACTGGGCATCGAAGTTCACCACCAGTGATTATAAAGCGCAACAAAGAAGCAGATTACAAAAACTAGGCACCATTGCAGCGTAACAAAATAATACTGAACTAAAAATGGGATGACTCTCCCACCCCCACCCCGGCGATCTCCACGCCCCTTCAGCGATCTCCTCCACTAGCCACCAAATTCTAGTTTCTCTCCACTAGATCTCTCCGACGTCTCAGGATCTACACGTTCATACCCATCTCCTATGGGTTCCAATGATGGTTCCACCCTTGGCTTGGATTTCTCCAAGTGTTTGGTTTTCGCGGATAGGATTTTCAATCTATGGGCTTTTCGGTGCACCCCATGGATGACTCAGATATCTTCACCATGGTGGTCTCCTTTGGATGTCATAATTTTTGTTTGAATGAAGATTTGGTGGCAGCGGCTTTGGAGGCGGCCATTGGCGGCTCGGGTATTGATCTCATGGTTTTCTTGATCAAGGATAAGGTATTTGGTTTCCAAGTCTCTTGCAAGGCAGTAGCCATGATCATTCTTAGTCTTAGATCTTTTGCTTGTGATCATTTCAAATGTTACTTTCATCTTTGGAGTAACGGTGGTCCTAATTGGAGTCGTGAGTTTAAGATCTGGAAGTTAGAATGTGATGTTGAGTTGATCCTTGTTAGTCCCTCAAAACGGCGTGCTGCTCTTGGTTTGTTGGCCATGCATTCTAAGCCATCTAAATCATCATTCAAATCTTCTCGTCCGGTTGGCAAGAAGTTATCGTTTGCAGCCTTTCAAAATTACACTGCTTGTCGGGGTTATCGTTATCCGGCCTCGGAAAATTGCATTCAAACAACTAAAGATGCGGGTTATTCGATTCCTCCTCATGAGCGGGTAGTCATCTGTCCAACCTTGCCGGCGAATCTCCTGTGGACGTCGGCGAGGCCGTCCATATCTTTTGGTATAGTTCAAGATCTCCTATCGTCGGCTGATCGTACGCCATCCTTCTCGGGTGGGAATTCGGGTTCTTTGAATGTGGATGTGTAAAGCCTTGATGGGCCATCTTCTGCACGTGCCACGGGCCAAGGCCATCCTGCCACCTCTGTTGGGCCAGTAGACCGGGCTGAGCCGGAGTATTCTGTGGGGCGATTGGAAATCCCCTCCTCTCAGCAAGCTGCAGATGATTTTGATAATTTGATTTCTGGAATGGTTGAGGAAATTCATATGTGTCAGAAATGTTTAAAAAGGGTCATTTTTCTTCTGCTTGCACATCTAAGCTCTGGTGCATTTCTTGCCTTCGGATCAGTCATGTCAAGAAGGATTGTAACATATTTGCTCGGATTTTGGGTCTTGTTTGGCAAGCTAAACCCGCTAACGCTGCAACTTCCGAGGCGCGCTGGGGGAATATCTCTCTGACAACGCTTTTACCAAACGCGGACCTCCCTTCCACTTCCGCATTTACTTCCTCGTCCAGTTCCATCAGCACCGACCCCAGGACTCCATCGACCTCGCCGCCCGCAACCCCTCCTCCACCATTACACTCGTGTAGGTGGAGGAAAACTACTCCATTCCGATGGCCAACTTCCACCTGGACCCTCTGCTGTACGTACCAGCTGGACATCACATCATTGATGGCGGGGAAGATCGTCTGCCGAGGACTTTTGTGATGCCACATACCCCAATTGTGCGCCGTCATGAAGAGTTCATGCTTGCTGAGGTAATGCCTATCCGCCAGCCTGATGAGATTGGTGCTGCTAGAGAGGAGGTGGTGCAGTGGCTTCAAGCGCACGGAGTGTTAGTCAGGTCTGCGCAGCCTTGGATTCGTTCGGTTGGACTGTTTGAGCTTCGAGATTCTGCTGCCAGGTTCTCGTTGCTACAACTACTGCCTCAACCACCGGGGAATGATTGTTTTGTGCGTTTTATGAAGCATGATGAGGGGGATTCTTTCCATGGTGTTCAGGGTTTTCGCCAAGTGTTGCTTATGTTCCTGGGTATGCTTGTGCCTCGCGATGTGGTGTTCATGGACTTTCTGGCTTGGGGTGGTGCCAGAGTTTCTTGGACTGCACCCCTGTATATTCTGGGTGCAAACTTTGCTAAGAAGATGCCGCAGGATGAAGACTGGATGCCCATTAATGGCAATCCTCACCCTGTTCCTGGGGTTCCTTTCCTTGAATTGCCTTCATTCAACTTGCCAGCTTTTCCTGCTTTGGGTTGGAATGTAGTCCCCTCCCCCTCCAGAACCGGTGATCAAAGCGATGACCGATGATAACTGGGGCAATTGGAATGAGCCTGTGGATCCCGAGGAGCAGCCTGCGCAAGACCAGGAGTCAGTGGTGGTCGACCTCTCTGCTCAGCCTAGCTCTGATGCTGTCCAACAGGCGCCCGCTTCTCCTGTTATCTTGATTGATGATGATCTGCCTGAGGCTCCAAATGCTCCTCTGATTGATGATGTGGAGGCAGCCAACCAGTGGGCCATCGTTGTTTATCAGCCCCCTGTTGTCAGAAATGTTGTTGCTTTGCCAGCGGTTCCCTATGGGCCTCCTCTGCCCCCTGAAATGGTTTGGAAGAGAACTTTTGAAAACCTTCTGCAAGCACCTACTATTTTTTCTGTTCCAAAGCCCATTCTGTTGCAGCCTCTGTCTCCAATTGTTCTGTCAAAGAGAAGCTGGGATTTTGCTTTCCAAGACATGGACCTGCCATTACTCACCTGGAAGGACCAGGAGCCAGTGAGGCCAGTTGCCAGGGCTTTGTTCTCTCACGAGGTTGAAGAAACACCCGTGAAGGCAATCTCACCTGCGGCCGTGGTTGCTAAAGTCAGGAGGCCCTGCGAAACTTTGGCGCCAACTCCAATTGTGGACACTTCTGTTAGGCGGTGCACCAGGAGCTCAGTCCAGCATGATGGGTTCAAGCCCACCTTCCAGGAGCTCACTTTACAGCCCAAGAGGAAGAAGCCCAGAGCCAAGCCTTTCACTGCCCAGATGCCTGATGATCCTGCTTCAGAAGGGATCCCTCCTGCTACGCCTGTCAATCGCCTGCAAGAAATTGGTAGGGAGCTGGAAATTGGTGCCACTCTTCTTTTTGTGGATGCACTTATGGTGGACCCACCAGCTACTGTCTCCACTAATTCTGATGATTAGTATGGCCATGTCTTCTTGGGTCTGGCAAGCCCATAAGTTTGCTAGTTACCTGTCCTTTTGCTGGATGCTTTGTCATGAAACTCTTTATGTATTAATGTTGGGACAGACTATTATATGCTCTTTTGGACATGTGGCATTGTGTGCCATGTGGTTTATGGCTGTTATTATATTATGCTTTAATGAGTATTCTTTGTAGAAATTGGAATGTGTTATGCTGGAATGTGAGAGGTTTAAATTCTGAAGCTAGGCAGAGGGCTGTCAGGCAGAAAGTTGAGGAAAGCCACTGTTCTATAGCTTGTTTGCAAGAAACTAAGTGCTCATCTTTTGACTCTAGGTCACTTAAAAGTTTCTACCCTAAAAGGTTTGATTCTTGTGCTTGCTCTCCTTCCATGGGAGCTTCTGGTGGTATTCTTGTGGTCTGGAACTCATCTATTTTTATTGGAACTCTAATTGAAGTGCAACAATTTGCTGTGGTTATTCAGTTTGTTTCTAGACAAAATAATGAAAACTGGACTTTGGTTGTTGTTTATGGCCCTTGCTAGGGTGAAGCCAGAGATAACTTTGTTACTTGGCTTTATAACTTGTGTATTCCTGTTGATGAGAACTGGTTACTGTTAGGTGACTTTAATTTCATAAGGTCCATGGACAATAGGAATTTACCCGGTGGGGATATAAATGACATGTTTATCTTCAATGAGATAATTGGGCACTTGGGCCTCCTTGAACTGCCCATCAAAGGCAGGTCTTTCACCTGGTCTAATATGCAAGATAACCCACTTCTTGAGCAATTAGATTGGTTCTTCACTTCAGTGGACTGGATTATAGACTACCCCATGACCGAGGTGCTGCCCTTGGCCAGGACTGCATCTGATCATGTCCCATGTATGGTTTCTATTAAGACTTCCATCCCAAAGTCAAATCTTTTTAGGTTTGAGAATTATTGGATGGAGTTGGAGGGTTTCATGGAATGTGTTGAATCATCCTGGCAAAAACCTTCTGGGAAGGGGCACATCACTGCTAGGATTGCAGATAAATTCAAATCTTTGAGAATGTGCCTCAAAAGGTGGTAAATGAATGTCTCCAAGTTAAACTTGCTGATTAGCAAAAGTAATCATGTTGTTTTCCTCTTGGATGAGTTGGAGGAGTGGAGGCCTCTGTTTAGGAAGGAGATTAACTTCAGAAGAATTGTCAAGAGCCACTTGGAAAAGCTTTTGCATCTGCAATTTCTTTATTGGAAAAAGAGATGCACTATCAGGTACTTCAAGGTTGGAGGGGAAAATACCAAATTTTTCCATGCCATGGCCACTGAGAGGCACAAGAGGAACTCCATTGCTAGTCTTAAGTTAACTGATGGTTCTATGGTCTCTGATCACTCCCAAATGGCTGGAGTCATTTGGAGTTGTTTTAAAAATAGAATGGGCACCTCAAGAGGGATTGTGATGGGTTTTGATTTATCTTCACTTATTTCCCCTGTGGAGGGCCTTGACTTGCTCACCAAGCCTTTTGAAAAGGAGGAAATGGATAAGGTGGTCAAACACATGCCTGTGGACAAAGCCCAGGGCCTGATGAATTTAATGGTTTGTATTTCAAGAAATGTTGGCATATAATTTCACAGGAATTCTATGAATTAGCTCAGCCTTTCCATGAGGGTACTGCTGTCTTGGAGAATATCAATAGTTCTTTTATCACCCTGGTGCCCAAAAAGCTCACACATGAGGAAGTAGGTGATTACAAGCCTATTTCTCTCACTGGTATGGGTCTAAAATTTCTTTCCAAAATGGCTGCCAACAGGTTCCAAGAGGTGATAATGCAATGTATTCATAAGAATCAATATGGTTTCATAAAGAGAAGAATAATCCAGGATTGTATTGCTTGGACCTTGGAGTACCTGCACCAATGCCATCAGTCCAAGAGGCCAATTGTAATTCTCAAGCTTGACTTTGAGAAGGCTTTTGACTCTGTGGAGCATGAAGCAATCTTTCAAATCCTGAGACATAAAGGTTTCAATGAGAAATGGATCCTTTGGATGAAACAACTTCTGGCCACTAGTACTTCTTCTGTTCTTCTTAATGGAGTCTGAGGGAGTCCTGGATTAGGGGGTCTCCGTACAGCCGGACTATATCCTTTGGTCGGACTGTTGGACTATGAAGATACAAGATTGAAGACTTCGTCTCGTGTCCGGATGCGACTCTACTTGGCGTGGAAGGCAAGCTAGGCAATACAGATATGGATATCTCCTCCTTTGTAACCGACCTTGTGTAACCCTAACCCTCTCCGGTGTCTATATAAACCGAAGGGTTTTAGTCCGTAGGACAACAACCACAACATACAATCATACCATAGGCTAGCTTCTAGGGTTTAGCCTCTCTGATCTCGTGGTAGATCTAGTCTTGTACTACCCATATCATCAATATCAATCAAGCAGGACATAGGGTTTTACGTCCATCAAGAGGGCCCGAACCTGGGTAAAACATTGTGTCCCCTGCCTCCTGTTACCATCCGGCCTAGACGCACAGTTCGGGACCCCCTACCCGAGATCCGCCGGTCTTGACACCGACATTGGTGCTTTCATTGAGAGTTCCTCTGTGTCGTCGCCGTTAGGCTTGATGGCTCCTACTATCATCAATAGCGATGCGGTCCAGGGTAAGACTTTTCTCCCCGGACAAATCTTCGTATTCGGCGGCTTTGCACTGCGGGCTAATTCGCTTGGCCATCTGTAGCAGATTGAAAGCTACGCCCCTGGCCATTAGGTCAGATTTGAAAGTTTGAACTACACAGCCGACATCTGCGGAGACTTGATCTTTGACAGATTCGAGCCACAGCCGGGCGCGCCGCACTGTCACGATGGGTATGACCTAGCTCTGCCGCCGAATAGTACCCTAGAGGCCGCGCCCGCGTCAGCTCCGACCCTTAGCTCGGAGCCAACTGCGCCAATTGAGGACGGGTGGCTAGACACCGCCTCAGGGGCTGCAGTCTCAATGGCGATCGAGCCGAACACCAGCCTAATCCTCTGCGCAGCCCGTGACTCCAAGGTGCCAGACTCTTTTTCAGACTCCGAACCGCCCGCACCCCCTCCAATCGAATCGAATTGGGCGCCGATCATGGAATTCACCGCCGCGGATATCTTTCAGCACTCGCCCTTCGGCGACATTTTGAATTCACTAAGGTCTGTCTTTTTGTCAGGAGAGCCCTGGCCGGATTATGGCCAACAGGATTGGGATGCGGACGACGAAGAAATTCGACGCCCACCCACCACCCACTTTGTAGCCACTGTCGATGATTTAACCGACATGCTCGACTTCGACTCCGAAGACATCGACGGTATGGACGAGGATGTAGGAGACGAACATGAACCAACGCCTATAGGGCACTGGAAAGCCACCTCGTCATATGACATATACATGGTGGATACACCCAACGAAGGCAATGGCGACGAGATAGCGGAGGATGACCCCTCCAAGAAGCAACCCAAGTGCCGACGTCAGCGGCGCCACTCTAAGTCCCACCAAAGCAAAAGTGGTGATACCGGCACATGAGATAATAACACTCCAGATAGTGCCAAAGACAACAACAATCCCCTCCAGCAAGATTTAGAGTAGGAGGATGAAGGAGCCAACTCTCTTGAGAGAGCGGCAGACGGAGAGGAGGAGGATGACAATTACATGCCCCCCTCCGAAGACGAGGCAAGCCTCGGCGACGATGAATTCGCCGTACCAGAGGATCCCGTCGAGCAAGAGCGCTTCAAGCGCTGGCTTATGGCCACGACAAATAGCCTGAAGAAAAGGCAGCAACAGCTTCAAGCTGATCAAGATCTGCTAGCTGACAGATGGACTGAAGTCCTCGCGGCCGAGGAATATAAACTCGAGCGCCCCTCCAAGAATTACCCAAAGTGCAGGTTACTACCCCGACTGGAGGAAGAAGCGTATGATATGGCTGATCGGCCACCTCGTGGCCGCGATAGAGAGGCATTCCAGCCAAAAGCTCAGCCTCCACCCAGACGCCATTCAAATAAAAAGACACGGGGAGATACACCAGACCTGCGAGACATATTGGAGGACAAAGCAAAGGATGCAAGATCGATCTATGGATCACGAGGGCGCACCACTCTGTGAGACGATAGACGTCACGCCGGATACAGTAAAAGCAAATCCGGCCGGGCCGAACACAGCGGGTGAGACCCATTCGAGCTGCGTCGCGATATAGCCCAATACAGAGGCGCCGCACACCCCTTATGCTTCACAGACGAAATAATGGAACATCAATTCCCAGAAGGTTTCAAACCTATAAATACTGAATCATACGACGGCACAACAGATCCCGTAGTATGGATCGAGGATTTCCTCCTCCACATCCACATGGCCCACGGTGATGACTTACACGCCATTAAATACCTCCCACTAAAGCTCAAAGGACCAGCGCGGCATTGGCTTAACAGCTTGCCAGCGGACTCCATTAGCTGTTGGGAAGATCTGAAAGCCGCATTCCTCGACAACTTTCAGGGCACTTATGTGTGACCACAAAACGCCGATGACTTGAGCCACATAATTCAGCAGCCAGAAGAGTCGGCCAAGCAATTCTGGACTCGGTTCCTTACAAAGAAAAATCAGATCGTCGACTGTCCGGATGCAGAGGCCTTAGCGGCTTTCAAACACAACATCCGAGATGAGTGGCTAGCCCGGCACCTTGGTTAGGAAAAGCCAAAATCTTGGCAGCTCTCACGACGCTCATGACCCGCTTTTGCGTGGGAGAAGACAGCTAGCTGGCTCGCAGTAATAACATATCAAAGAACCATGGTACCCCGGATACCAAGGACGGCAATAGTAGGTCACGTCGCAACAAACATAAGCGCCGTATTAACAGCGAAAACACTGAGGATACGGCAGTCAATGCCGGATTCAAAGGCTCTAAACCCGGTCAACGGAAAAAGCCATTCAAACAAAGTACGCCGGGTCCATCCAGCTTGGAATGTATACTCGATCGCTCGTGTCAAATACACGGAACCCCAGACAAACCAGCAAATCACACCAACAGGGATTGTTGGGTGTTCAAGCAGGCCGGCAAGTTAATTGCCAAAAACAAGGACAAGCGGCCGCATAGCGATGTCGAGGAGGAGCCCCGGCAGCCGCACACCGGAGGACAGAAGAGGTTCCCCCGACAAGTGCGGACGGTGAACATGATATACGCAACCCACATCCCCAAGAGGGAGCGGAAGCATGTGCTCAGGGACGTATATGCGTTGGAGCCAGTAGCCCCAAAATTCAACCCTTGGTCCTCCTGTCTGATCACCTTCGATCGCAGGGACCATCCTACTAGTATCCATCATGGAGGATTCGCCGCACTCGTCCTAGACCCAATCATTGACGGATTCCACCTCACTCGAGTCCTTATGGATGGCGGCAGCAGCCTGAACCTGCTTTATCAGGACACAGTGCGCAAAATGGGTATAGACCCCTCAAGGATCAAACCCACAAAAACGACCTTTAAAGGCGTCATTCCAGGTGTGGAGGCCCATTGCACAGGCTCAATTACACTGGAAGTGGTCTTCGGATCCTCGGATAATTTCCGAAGCGAAGAGTTAATCTTTGATATAGTCCCGTTCCGCAGTGGTTATCACGCGCTGCTCGGGCGAACCGCATATGCTAGATTCAATGCGGTACCGCATTATGCATACCTCAAGCTCAAGATGCCAGGACCTCGCGGAGTTATTACAGTCAATGGAAACACATAGCGCTCTATCTGAACAGAGGAGCACACCGCGGCCCTCGCAGCAGAAGTGCAAAGCTGCCTCTCAAGGCAATCAACCAGTTCGGCGCTTCAAAGCCCGGACACCTTCAAGCGCGCTTGGGGCTATCGGCAAATAGACCGCCTGGCGCGATCTGAGATCGCGTAGCAATACGGCGGCCACCCCAATCCTAGCCCAACAACGAAACTCGTGCCGTGCATACATAATTACGCATTCAAAATACCATGGGCACATGTGGGGAGGGGGGCACAACTGCGGCACGCCCCAAGACGCGGCTTAAACCGCACTAGGGGCTTCTCGTTTGGTTATTTTTCTTTTTTTCAGGACCTTAATCTCTGAAAACACTGTCCGGCAGCACTATTGCCGAACACATGATGTAGCAACCAAGGAAGCAGACAACTACGTCATACCACGGAATTCCCAGGTTGATTACAGTAACGAGCGAAATATTTGATTTAATATCATTCCTCAGCTTGCCCTTGGAAGGGACATAGTCCTACTCTTTGCTTATCGCACTATCTGTATCACTCTGCTTTAACGCAATTTTTCAATAAACAATGCATGACATTACGACTATTATTGCATTCTTGTTATATATATCTATGTGTTCATTAATGACGCCTTGCAACCGTAAACCTTGGTACGACTAATACACCAGGGGCTTACGTACCTCACAATACGGTGTGAAAAGTCCGAACACTTTCACAAGTGCGGCACCCCGAACTTATAGCATTATATGCATCAGCTCCGAATCATGTCTTTGGTCAAATGTTGGGTTTGCCCGGATCCTATGTTTTGGTACCTTACGTTCCGCTCTATCGGCTAAGGTAGCGCTAGGAGAACTAATGCGATTGTGCCCCGGTTCTACAGGGTTCAGCACCTCAGTAGAGAAAGCTAAAACTGACTGTCATGATAAGGCGAGAGACTGGTCGCTGTTCGGCGAGGTTTTCGAGTCCCTAAAGACTTATGCCGCTTAGAGCGAGGGGCCGGCCCTGTCCAGCTTAAAGGCGTGTATCGCGCCTCAAATTCGGCCTTCCAAATACCAGGGGCTTCGCCGAAATTTAAAATTATAGAATTCTATGGCTAAGTGAGAGTGATAAAGCATTATTAGTCCGGTTGCGTTGTTCGCTGTGCTGGGCACCTCCCTCGAAGGACCCAAACATGGGAACAAGAGTGCTCAGGTTTATCCCGAACACCCCAACACTCGTGGCATGGGGGCAGAAGCCGAGGACTAGCCATCTCTCAGATTGGATAAACAGCCAAACAGAAGGTAATATTTTAAATTCGAACAAGCGTTGCATAGCGCATCTGAAACAAGTTTTCATAAATACAGGACAAAGCGAGCAAGTCTCACTCAAATATTACATCTTTTGAACGCTCGTCCGCTATGAGACGGGCACCCGGCAGAACACCCTCATAGTACATCTCGGGGTGGCGGTGCTCCTTGCCCTCCGGCGGCCCCTCCTTAATCAGCTTCACGGTGTCTAGCTTGACCCACTGCAATTTCACATGGGCAAAAGCCCGGCGTGCACCTTCAATGCAGATAGATCGCTTGACAACCTCCAGCCGCGGGCAGGCATCCACAAGCCGCCTCACCAGGCCGAAGAAGCTGTTCGGAAGGGCGTCGCCAGGCCATAGCCGGGCTATAAACCTCCTCATGGCCAGATCGGCCGCCTTACGTAGCTCGACCATCTGCTTCAGCTGGTCGCTCATTGGCACCGGGTGTTCGGCCTCAGCATACTGAGACCAGAACAACTTCTCCGTTGAGCTTCCATCCCCGGCCTGGTAAAATTGTGCGGCATCGGACACCCTGCGGGGCAAATTTGCGAATGCTCCTGGAGAGCTCCGAATTTGGGTAAGTAATCGGTAATTTACTTTTACATGCTTGCTTTGCATATAGAAAGCCTTACCCGCCGCTATCTTCTTCATCGCGTCGATCTCTTGGAGAGCCTTTTGGGCTTCGGCCTTGGCACTTTTTGTGCTCTTGAGGGCCGCGACAAGCTCAGACTCCCGCGTCTTTGAGTCAAGCTCCAATGCCTCGTGCTTCGCCACGAGAGCCTGGAGCTCTTGCTGCACCTCGTCCACCCGAGCCTCGTGCTTCTCTCGCTCGGCGCGCTCCTTGGCTGCTTTATCTTCGGCCTTGGTTAGCGCTTGCTTCAGGGTCGCCACCTCGGTCGTGGCCCCTGGCAAATATACGATGATCCTGTCGTTTTGCAATCGCATCTTCTTTTATATATACATATCTATAGACAGGGTATTACTTACCCTTGTTCTCATCGAGCTGCCTCTTGGCAAGGCTGAGCTCTTTCCTGGACCCCTCGAGGTCCTGCTTCAGTACGGCGACCTCCGTAGTCAATGCGGCAGACGCCAACAGCGAAGCCTGCATATGCATATTGACATAATTACATTAGACTCTTGCGATATTATTTGATCCTCTATTCGGCTTTTCTTTGTGAACACCGAACAAAGCATCAGGGGCTACTGTCTATGCGGTAATATTTCTACTACATTTTAAAACACTTACCTCAAAGCCTGTTAGAAGGCTGGCACAGGCTTCAGTCAACCCGCTCTTGGCGGACTGAAGCTTCTGGACCACCGCACTCATAACAGTACGGTGCTCCTCGTCGATGGAAGCACTGCGAAGCGCTTCCAACAGATTGTCCGGCGCCTCTGGATGGACAGTGGGCACCGGCACAGGCATCTTGCCCCTCTTAGAAGGAGGCCGCCTGCCCGAGCCTGGAACCGCTGGAGGTTCTGGCGCGGTGTTCGGCTGAGGGCCGAACTCAGAGCTCTCAGGGGCTCCGTTCCCTCGGCTGCCGGAGTGCGGAAGGTCGCCGTGAGGCGCCTCCAGGACTGTCTCCCCTTGATCCGGTGCCCCTTGAGATAGCACCTCAGCGTCGTCAGTGGGATGAGGGGAGGTGGCGGTCGTGACTTGTCGGCGTTCTGGGAACGGGGGTCCCCAGACTTGCCTGCCTGCGACCTGCGGCGTGGCTCAAAGGGGGCCCCAGCACCGCCCATCTTCACCAACACAAACCCAAGACCCTCGTGAGGGGCCAAGCCTCACGGGGCGGACGACGCGAAGCTTCCTCAGGCACGACCTCGTCAGGCTGGCTCACGAGGAGGCGGAGAGATCAAGGCGGGGTACCTCACGAGGTGCCCATGACGCAAACCATGACGACTCGGGGCGCCAGGCGGGTGCCAGTCCGCGCAGCGTCCTCCTTTCCTCTTTGGTGCAAAGGGGGCAAGCGCAGCTGCGGAGTACCGAGGCATCAGGCAAAGGTTGCCATTTCGGTGCAACGAGACCAAGACCAGGAGGACTACGAGACGGAGGTCACCGTGGAGCCCAAGACGGCGTCATCACCAGAGCTTTGCGCAGGCGAAGACTACTTTTGTCAGGATAGCTGATACTTGCTGTCCCCCTTCAAATTAGCCCGCCATTGTTGGCTTCCTTCCCGCTCGATATTTGGGAAGAGGACCAGGGCCTCTATAAATAGGACCAGCCACCCACACAGCAAGGGGTCGGTCGGAGGAAAGCAGAGAGAGAGAGAAAAAGGTGACTGAACTCCTCCGAGCAGTTCATCGTCCCAGCCAAGAACAGACCCTCGCGAGGCTGTTCTCCCTTGTATTGATCATCATCATCAGCCCAAGAGGCAATCCACCACATCACACACTGGAGTAGGGTATTACACCACAACAGTGGCCCGAACCAGTATAAAACCTGTGTCTCTTGTGTTGTTCTTTCCTTACTTTAGATCCTAGCATGGCGGAGGGGTGCAGGTAGATAGGAGGCGAAATCTCCGCGCGCACCCCAGTGTTCGAACCTCAAGGGTCTGCCGGAACCCGAAATCCGACATTTGGCGCGCCAGGTAGGGGTGCGCCGGAATTCGTCTTCCACCACCCCGTTCTCCTCCGACCATCACGCCCATGTCTGACGCTCGTCGGGCCCGCGCCGAGCACCGGGCCGCACTCGCTTCCCGCGTCGCCCGGACGTCCCCTGTCGGCGGGCATCCACGCCATTCCCCGTCACCTGCCGTCAACGCCACCACCGGCCCGGCGGGGGATGGGCAGCAAGCATCGTCCCGGCATCTGTCCGTGCGGCAAGGCGGCCGCGCCACAATTCCCACGCTCACCCCAGCCGGTTCTTCGCCCCGCGCACTCCGCGCGCCCATGGAGCCCTGCAACCTCTCCCCCGTCTATCGCGCTGCGTCAACACCCCTGGTCGTGGTGGCCCTCTTGGGCGGCTCGCAGGCGCCGCCCACAAGTCACCACGTCAAGCCGTTCATCTGCCGGGTCAGCACTGCTTCCACGCGGCAGGGGGCTCCCCTGGATCGGGCGGCGCCCGAGACCGGCCTGACCTTCAGCTCGGAGGACCACCCGTCCAACTCGGCCTGCTCGGGTGCGCTCCCCATGCTGTGCACCCCCACCATCTGCCAGGTGGCCGTCACCAGAACCCTCATTGATGGCGGCGCGGGCCTCAGCATGCTCTCGGTCAAGGCCTTCAATCTCCTCTACATACCCCAGGAACGGCTGCGACCCAGCCGGCCCTTCTCAGGCGTTTGGGGCGGATCGTCCAGCTCCTTGGGACAGATCCGGCTCCTAGTAACCTTCGGCACCTACGACAACTTCCGCACGGAGCTGGTCGATTTCGACATCGCCCCCATTGGCCTCCCCTACAACACCATCCTCGGCTACCCAGCGCTGGCCCAGTTCATGGCAGCGACGCACCCGGCGTACAACCTCATGAAGATGCCCGGGAGCAGCAGTGTCCTCACTGTGCACGGGGACGCCGGGGACGCTCTGCAGGTGCTCAAGCTCGTCTTCAAGACAGCGGCGTCGGCACAGCCCACCGACTTGGAGGCCCCCGAGCCCAAGGGAGCTGCGCCCGCCAAGAAGAAGCAGTTGTTCACCCAAGACAAGGCAGAAACCAAGCAGATACCCGTCGATGAGGACGGGTCCACCAACGCCACTTTCACCATAGGCGCCCACCTCAAACCCGAGTAGGAAGAGGCCCTGGTCGGGTCCCTGCACGCAAACAAGAAGGTATTCGCTTGGGAGCCAGACCAGTTGGCAGGGATCCCCAGGAGTGTAATTGAGCATCACCTCAACATGTGCCCCAACGTGCGCCCTGTGAAGCAGAAGGCCAGGCGACAGTCCACAGAAAAGCAGGCCTTCATCGTCCAAGAGACCCGCAAATTAGAGGCCGCTGGGGTCATTCGCGAGGTCCGATACCCAGATTGGTTGGCCAACCCTGTCGTTGTGCCAAAGATGGGAGGGAAGGAGCGCATGTGTGTCAACTTCACCAACCTCAACAAAGCGTGCCCGCAAGATCTGTTCCCGCTCCCCCGCATCGACCAGATCATCGATTCCACTATGGAATGTGACCTGTTATGCTTCCTGGATGCCTTCTCTGGGTATCACCAGATCAAGATGGCGGTAGAAGACGTCGAGAAGACAGCCTTCCTAACCCCGTGTGGGGTGTACTGCTACACATGCATGCCATTCAGGCTGCGTAACGCAGGGGCGACCTTTCAGCGGCTGATGCACATCACCCTGGGCCCGCAGCTCGGGAAGAATGTTGAAGCTTACGTCGATGACATCATGGTAAAATCTCGGGAGGCCAAGACCTTGATACAAGACCTGGGGGAAACCTTCGTGAGCCTCAACGCAGTGAACCTACGACTCAACCCAGAGAAGTGTGTGTTCGGAGTCCCCTCGGGCAAGCTCTTGGGTTTCCTCGTGTCGCACCGAGGCATCGAGGCTTACCCGGAGAAGGTCAAGGCAGTGGAAGACATGAGCCCGCCAAAGACCCTCAGAGAAATGCAGAAGATCACGGGGCGCGTGACCGCGCTAGGGCGCTTCATCTCCAAGTTGGGGGAGCGAGCGCTACCTTTCTTCTAGCTAATGAAGAAAAAGGGGCCCTTCGAGTGGACTGAAGAGGCCGACAGGGCGTTCCAGGATCTCAAGAGATACCTGACCAGTCCATCGGTCATGGTGGCTCCGCGCCCTCAAGAGCCCCTAGTGCTCTACCTCGCCGCCACTCCCTACTCCGCCAGCGCAGCCTTGGTGGCAGTCAGAGAGGAGCGTCGAATCAATACCGCAGCAGTGGCCCGGGATGAGACAGAACAGGAACGGGGAAGGCCCATAGAAATCGCTACAGCGGCTGAGGAGGATCAGCCGCCGCAGAGGGGCGCACCGGAAGCAGAAGAGGCCCCACTCCCAGATGGCCAGTCTCAGGAGTCCTCATTGCCTCAAGAGGCGCCAAGGTCTCCGAAGGGAGCCACCAGCACTAACGCACTCCACCTCATTGAGCACCCAGTGTACTTCGTCAGCACGGTGTTGCGGGATGCAAGGGCACGGTACCCCATGCCTTAGAAACTCCTCCTCGCGCTGCTGGTGGCCTCACGCAAGCTGCGACACTATTTTCAGGGTCACCCCATCAAGGTCGTCTCGTCATACCCCCTAGAGAGAGTGCTCAGGAGCCCCAATTCAGCTGGAAGGGTCGCCGAGTGGAACATAGAGCTGCAAGCATTTCAGCTCGAATTCAGCACAACCAGAGTTATCAAGGGAGCAGCGTTGGCGGATTTTGTGGCAGAATGGATGGAGGCGCCAGGGCTCAAGGCCGACGAGGATCGGTCCCTGTCCCCGGGAAGCGAGGCGCCAGAAGGCTGGGTCATGTACTTCGATGGGGCGTTCTCCAGGCACGGCGCTGGGGCTGGGGCAGTGCTTATATCGCCCACTTAGGACAAGCTCTATTACGCCGTGCAGCTCTGTTTCGAGAAAGGTGAAAAGGTCTCCAACAACATAGCGGAGTATGAAGGTCTAATAGCGGGCTTGAAGGCCGCAGCTACCCTGGGGGTGAAACGCCTCACCATCAAGGGCGATTCGCAGCTTCCTTGTCAACTTCTCCAACAAGGTGTACGAGCCGAAGGATGAGCACATGGAAGCCTACCTTGCGGAGGTCCGCAGGATGGAGAAGCAGTTCTGGGGGTTGGAGTTGCAGCATGTGCCCCGTGGCACCAATCAGGAAGCCGATGACATCGCCAAACGCGTGTCCAGGCGGTTACCTCAGGAGCCTGGCGTTTTCGAGGAGCGGCTCTTCAAGCCTTCAGCCCTGCCGTCATTATCAAACACGGCTCAGCCCCGGGAGGAGCTCCCCCAGCCACCTGCCTCAGGAGCTCCGGCCTGTGGCCCGGCCTCGGGAGCACGCCTGCTCCTGACGATGGAACCTCAGGAGGGATGTTGGATCGCGGAGCTCCGGAGCTACTTAACGCAAGGGACCCTGCCGGAGAAGGAGGAGGAAGCAGAGCGAGTGGCACGCCAGGCCACGGCATACTGCATCAAAGATGGAGAGCTCTACCGGAAGCGACCAAACGATGTATCCCTGCGCTGCATCTCCAGGGAGCAAGGGAAGGAACTACTGGAAGATATACACGGCGGAGACTGCGGACATCATTCATCATCACGGACCCTCGTCGGCAAGGCGTTCCGCAGTGGGTTCTATTGGCCCACCGCGCTCAATGACGCCGTGGAACTGGTAAAAGCTTGTGAAGCCTGCCAGTTCCACGCCAAGCAGATCCATCAGCCAGCAGGGGGCTTGCAGACTATCCCCCTTTCGTGGCCATTCACAGTCTGGGGGATGGACATCTTTGGCCCATTTCCTCGGGCGCCATGGGGCTACCTCTACCTTTACGTTGCCGTGGACAAGTTCACCAAGTGGGCTGAAGTAGAGGTTGTCCGCACCATTCCCGCGGGTTCCGCGGTCAAGTTCATCAAGGGCATCGTGAGCCGGTTCGGGGTGCCGAATCGCATCATCACGGACAACGGTTCGCAGTTCACCAGTAACCTGTTCAAAACATACTATGCTAACCTTGGAACGCAGATATGATACGCTTCAGTGGCGCACCCCCGAAGCAACGGCCAGGCCGAGCGGGCAAACGCGGAGGTCCTGAGGGGCCTCAAGACCAGGACATTCAAGAAGAAGCTGGAGGCCTGCGGCAGAGGTTGGTACGACGAGCTTCAGTCCGTGCTGTGGTCCATCCGCACCACTGTGACCAAGCCGACTGCAGAGACCCCGTTCTTCCTGGTCTACGGAGCGGAAGCGGTCCTCCCTCACGAGGTGAGACGTCGCTCTGCGTGGGTCCTGGCGTTCGACGAGGCGCATGAGGACGCCATGCGGGGGATGGACCTCGTGCCGAGGGAGGAGCGTCGCAGAGAAGCCGCACTGCGAGCGGCGAGGTACCAACAGGCGCTGCGGCGATATCACTGCCGCGACATCCGCCCTAGGACTCTCGAGGTAGGAGACCTCGTGCTCAGGCGGGTTCTCTCCAGGGAGGGACTGCACAAGCTCTCTCCCATGTGGGAGCGCCCGTTCAAGGTTGTTCATGTTTCCAGGCCCGGCTCCGCGCACTTGGAGACTCAGGAGGGAGTGCCAGTCCAGAATGCATGGAACATCCAGCACCTCCGGAGGTTCTACCCCTAAAAAGGCCCAGAGCCTGTGAAGCAAGGCGAGTGCCTGTGAAGCTATCGCGTTTTGGAAAAGGCCCAGAGCCTGTGAAGCAAGGCGAGTGCCTGTGAAGCTATCGCGTTTTGGAAAAGGCCCAGAGCCTGTGAAGCAAGGCGAGTGCCTGTGAAGCTATCGCGTTTTGGAAAAGGCCCAGAGCCTGTGAAGCAAGGCGAGTGCCTGTGAAGCTATCGCGTTTTGGAAAAGGCCCAGAGCCTGTGAAGCAAGGTGAGTGCCTGTGAAGCTATCGTGCTTCAGAAAAGGCCCGGAGCCTGTGAAGAAGGCCAACGCCTGTGAAGCTCGCCGCCCATGACACTCTCACGTAATAATGAGTTGGGGCTGTACACGCCCCGGAGTCTCAGGAGTGCCGGCCTCAGGCCCTGGGGCTCCCTCCCACGCCCAGTGGCAGCACTTAGCTCCGCGCTGGTGAGAAGACGTCGAAGACTAGATTAGGTGCCGGACGCGGCTTTTCATTTGCTTTCCGCAGTTGGCTTGTTCCTTCTCATTCGAAGTTTTATTGAAGTTGTTGCCGTCTTTAGCTTGCGGTTCTTCGACCTTTTATTCTCCTGCCTCGATTTCTCTTGTGCAAAGCCTCGCGAGGGGAGGGGGCAGCCGGGCGCCCTCACGAGAGTCCCTATCTTAGTCATTCAAAGGGTTCGCGACCTGGGCCCCATGCAGGAGCACCCCTCCAGTCCGTGCCCCTCGGGCACCATGACACAGACGAAGGGCCTGGGTCGGTCGCCCCCACGGCTGGGGCCGGGAACCATCCACGCGTGGGCACGTAGCCGGAAGGTACGATAAAGAAAGCAAAACGATGATTAACAGCAATAACCCAAACACGCCCCCGCGGGGCACCACACTACTGTCCTTGTTACGCAGGAAAAAGGAAAAGGAAGAACAAATCTGGTGCAGCTCGCCTCGCACCGGCCCGCAGGGAAGCCCGAGCTGCCTCTGGAGCTCAGGCGGACTCCCTCTCGCGCTTCACCAGGGCACGACGGTGGGCGGACACGCTACCACCTCCCAAGCAGATGCGACGGCGTGGAGGCTGACCACGGCCACCGCTAGAAGAGTCGCCGCCTGAAGAAGAACCGGAGAAGCTTGAGGAACCCTGAGCGCCGCCGGCCGCGCGAGCGCTGCCCTCTCCATCATCACCGGAGCCGGGTTCCCAGCCGCGGTCATCACCCTCGGGGCAGCACCTTGCGCGGCGACCATCTTCCCCAAACACCCTCACGTAGAGGGTGGCATCACCGTCGAACTTGAAGTGTAGGGTGCACCGACGGCCCAGGCCGCGCGCACGGGCAAACGACTGCCAACCGCGGGCCAGGGCCAGACTCCCGGCTGTGGAGACCTCCAGTGAAACCCATGAGGCCCGGCTGCAGCAGCCGTCAGCCTGAAGCCAGAGGCCGCCCGGGGCGCTGGCCGGGAGCTCGCCGAGGAGGAAGCGAGGAAGAGGAAGCCGGGTGCCAGTCGGCTCCGCTGACCACACGACGAACTCCGGCAGCACCTTGGTAGCGCGGAAGCATGGCATTGGGGGACGCGCAGCCGGAGCACACCCCCTGGTCGCAGTAATCCGCCCGCCACCGTGCTGGAAAGCGTCTCCGTGGCCGCGGGGAGCTGCCGTGGTGGCCACAGGATGTTTGCGGGGGCGCCCTCGGCCGCGCTTGGGCGGAGGAGAGGCACGCCCAGCCTGGCAAGCCTTCCCCTTCTCCGCAGCCGAGAACCTCCTCGACGGGGCCATGTAGAAGAAGGAGAAGCGAGGGGAGATAAAACTGGAAGGACGCACGTCGATCAGTACTTATAGCTGGCGAGGGCCAGCCGACGGCCCCCACGATCGTAGGTAATCATGACCCGTTTTTTTGCATGCAGGGACTTGTCCAATCCGTGCAGTTGCCAAGGCGTCGTGGGGAAGTGGAGACGCCCACGTCCAATCAACCGCCACGCGGCTCCCAAGGCCGCAGGCTGTTAGGGCCCGCGGCGCTTCGCTCTTGCCCTTTCGCCTCCCTGCACATCCAAGTCCGGGCGCGCCTTGGGCCCGGGGGCTACTGTCGGCGTTCTGGGAACGGGGTCCCCAGACTTGCCTGCCTGCAACCTGCGGCGTGGCTCAAAGGGGGGCCCAGCACGGCCCATCTTCACCAACACAAACCCAAGACCCTCGCGAGGGGCCAAGCCTCGCGGGGCGGACGATGCAAAGCTTCCTCAGGCACGGCCTCGTCAGGCTGGCTCACAAGGAGGCGGAGAGATCAAGGCGGGGTACCTCACGAGGTGCCCGTGACGCAAGCCATGACGACTCAGGGCGCCAGGCGGGTGCCAGCCCGCGCAGCGTCCTCCTTTCCTCTTTGGTGCAAAGTGGGCAAGCGCAGACGCGGAGTACCGAGGCATCAGGCAAAGGTTGCCATTTCGGTGCAACGAGACCAAGACCAGGAGGACTACGAGACGGAGGTCACCGTGGAGCCCAAGACGGCGTCATCACCAGAGCTTTGCGCAGGCGAAGACTACTTTTGTCAGGATAGCTGATACTTGCTGTCCCCCTTCAAATTAGCCCGCCATTGTTGGCTTCCTTCCCGCTCGATATTTGGGAAGAGGACCAGGGCCTCTATAAATAGGACCAGCCACCCACACAACAAGGGGTCGGTCGGAGGAAAGCAGAGAGAGAGAGAGAAAAAGGTGACTGAACTCCTCCGAGCAGTTCATCGTCCCAGCCAATAATAGACCCTCGCGAGGCTGTTCTCCCTTGTATTGCTCATCATCATCAGCCCAAGAGGCAATCCACCACACCACACACTGGAGTAGGGTATTACACCACAACGGTGGCCCGAACCAGTATAAACCCTGTGTCTCTTGTGTTGTTCTTTCCTTAGTTTAGATCCTAGCATGGCGGAGGGGTGCAGGTAGGTAGGAGGCGAAATCTTCGTGCGCACCCCAGTGTTCGAACCTCAAGGGTCTGCCGGAACCCGAAATCCGACAGGACTGGATCGCTATCCATGTCCGACGAGCCCAGGGAGCCGTCCGATGATACCTCGATATTGGCTCATGCCGACCTTCATAATTATGTTCGGCGTTAGGGAAAACAGTGCGGCAAAGGAATTCTAGGAGTTACTCTGGTATTCGAATACTTATGGTCTCCCCGGGGGCTTGGCCCTGGGCAACCACTCGTCTTCGCCTTCATCGGCGGTGGTGGAACTGTCCGGAAGGAGAGTCCTTCCCTTCTTGGACCCTTTGGCCTCCCCAGTTGGGGCGGCCTTCCTTTTCTTGTCTCCCCCGTCTAGAGGGGGAGCATCTTCTTCTTCCTCCTCGTCCTCGGGGGAAGAGTGTGCCGCAGAGTTATCGGATGATGAGTCTGATAACACCTGGCACCGGGAAATCTTTCGGGTTCCCTTGGCCTTCTTGGTCTTCTCCGGCACCTTGTAAGGAGCCGGAGCTAGCATCTCCGTCAGGAGAGCGCCCGCAGTGTTTTCTGGCAAAGGGGCCGGACAGTTAATCTGCCCCGACATCTCCACCCAGTCCTATCAAAGGCATGGAGATTAGACCCCGCGCATAATTAAGACAGGGAAAATAAATGTCCTACGGGACGTATTGAACTCACCGAACGCGCTAGGCGCTTTGCGCTTAGTCCGCGGTCCTCGGCGAGAGAAGGGGGGACCTCGGCGCCCTTGAACAGCACCTTCCAGACGTCCTTGTGCGTCGTATCGAAGAGCTCTCTCAGAGTCTGGTGCTGGGCCGGGTCGAACTCCCACAAGGTAAAATCCCGTTGTTGACACGGGAGGATCCGGCGGATGAGCATAACTTGGACTATGTTGACAAGCTTGAGCTTCTTGCTCGCGATGCTCTGGATACATTTCTGGAGTCCATCCAGCTCCACCGATGAACCCCACGACAAGCCCTTCTCTTTCCATGAAGTGAGCCGTGTTGGGAATCCGGATCGAAACTCAGGGGCTGCTGCCCATTTGGCGTCGCGCGGCTCGGTGATGTAGAACCACGCCGATTGCCATCCCTTTATTGTATCCATGAAGGAGCCTTCGAGCCATATGACATTGGGCATCTTGCCCACCATGGCTTCGCCGCATTCTGCTTGTTGGCCTCGTCCTACCTTCGGCTTGATATTGAAGGTCTTTAACCACAGGCCGAAGTGGGGCCGGATGCGGAGGAAAGCCTCACACACGATGATGAACACCGAAATGTTGAGGATGAAGTTCGGGGCCAGATCATGAAAGTCCAGCCCGTAGTAGAACATGAGACCACAGATGAATGGATGGAGGGGAAACCCTAGTCCACAGAGGAAGTGGTGAAGGAAAACTACCCTCTCGTGAGGTTCCGGGGTAGGGACGATCTGCCCCGCAGCGGGCAGCCGATGTGCGATGTTCGCGGCTAAGTATCCGGCTCCACGCAACTTCTTGATGTCTCCCTCTGTGACGGAGGAGACCATCCACTTGCCTCCCGCTCCGGACATGGTTTGAGAAGGTTGATGTGGGAAGAGCGGACTTGGGCGCTAGAGTTCGAGTGTGCAAAAACGGATGAGCGAAGGAGGAAGAAGGCGTGGATAGAAAGGTGAATCCTTATCCCTTTATATGGGCGGACGAAGCTAAGCGTCCCCACTTGCTGGTAAAACTCGCTTATCCCCCAAGCTCCGTAATTGATGGCACGGTTGGGTTACCCACGCCCGTATTGATGATAATCCCGTAATAAGGGGACACGATCTCTGCTTTGACAAGACGTGTCAAAAAACTGCCTCGCATTATGTGCGGGGCTGGTTAAAGGGAACGGTTCGAATAATCACCGGGCCATGACATAATGCCATACTGTCAAGACAAGTCAGCAAATTAGAATTGTGAAAATATTATTCTCTCTACGGTGGTATGTGGAACTTATTTTGCAGGGTCGGACACTATCCTCGTTTTCAAGTTCTTCTGTGATGTATTCGGAGAAGGAACCCGCCTTGCAATGCCAAAGACAATACTGCGCGCCGGACACATCGTCATTGAAGCCTGGTTCAGGGGCTACTGAGGGAGTCCTGGATTAGGGGGTCTCCGGACAGTCGGACTATATCCTTTGGTCGGACTGTTGGACTATGAAGATACAATATTGAAGACTTCGTCTCGTGTCCGGATGGGACTCTACTTGGCGTGGAAGGCAAGCTAGGCAATACGGATATGAATATCTCCTCCTTTGTAACCGACCTTGTGTAACCCTAACCCTCTTCGGTGTCTATATAAACCGAAGGGTTTTAGTCCATAGGACAACAACCACAACATACAATCATACCATAGGCTAGCTTCTAGGGTTTAGCCTCTCTGATCTCGTGGTAGATCTACTCTTGTACTACCCATATCATCAATATCAATCAAGCAGGACGTAGGGTTTGACCTCCATCAAGAGGGCCCGAACCTGGGTAAAACATTGTGTCCCCTGCCTCCTGTTACCATCTGGCCTAGACGCACAGTTCGGGACCCCCTACCCAAGATCCGCCGGTTTTGACACCGACAGAGTCCCTGGGAGGAAATTTGTTTGCAAAAAGGGAGTTAGGCAGGGTGACCCTGTCTCTCCTCTTTTATTTGTTATAGCTGCTGATCTTTTGCAAACAGTTATCAATGATATGTTCAGAAGAGGAATTCTTCACCTTCCTATACCATGTCATAACCAGGATTACCCAGTGACCCAATATGTTGATGATACCTTGATCATTCTCCCTGCAGACAGGGCTCAACTTTTGGCTTTGAAAGATATGCTGCAAGTGTTCTCTCAATCCACAGGTCTTGATGTGAATTACCACAAATCATTTATTATTCCAATAAATGTTGACCCTGCGTTCATGCTGGATTTAGCTGCTGCTTTAGGTTGCCAAATTGGAAAGATGCCATTTACTTATCTTGGCTTGCCAGTGGGAACCACAAAGGCCAAAAATGGTGGATTTTATGCCATTAGTGGGTTGTATGGAAAGGAGAATGACTGCCAGTTCCTCTTTCCTAAATCAAGGTGAAAGGTTGCAATTCTTGAACTCTACTCTGTCCTCCATGCCAATTTTCTTTTTGTGTAGCCTGGTTGTTCCTGCTGGAATCCTTAAAAAGTTGGAGAGAATTCAGAGACAGTGCCTTTGGAGGAAACATATAGATGAGCCAGCCCCTTCTCTTGCTACTTGGGAGCTTATTTGCAGGCCAAAAAACAAAGGAGGGCTTGGTATCCTCAATCTGGGTGTTCGGAATGTGGCCCTACTCCTCAAACATGCTAGTAATTTCCTAAACAAAAGAGATATTCCCTGGGTGTCTCTAATCTAGGGCTCATATTACTTTGGAAGGGTGCCCCAGGGAACAAATGATTGTGCCTCTTTTTAGTGGAGAGATATTTGCAAGGTGATGCAAAATTTAAGGGATTGCTCTTGGGTGCAGATAAATGAAGGTGACACTGCTCTTTCTTGGTCTGATAATTGGAATCTTGGTAATGAGGTTTCTATCCCGCAAACTAGATTTCCAAGGCTATTCTCATATGCTAAGGATCCATGGATTTCAGTTAAGGAAATCTTCAGCACCCAGGACATGTACCAGCATTCTCATCTTCCTTTGTCTGCTCAGACTTTTGATGATCTGAACATGATCCAAGATATGTGGGCTCTCACAACAGGGAATCTGGAACCAAGGATGTTTTTGGCAAGGCTCATCCAAGCAGTACAGGCCCAAGATGTTTTATTCCCACACTTTTGTTGTCGGGACCCCGATTCTAAGTCACACCGATCTAGAATGTAACACCTCATATCACTTTGCGGTCTCACGCACGGTATTCCCACGGGTGTTGCCTTACCATGGCCCGGGACCATTTGCGCCTTTTGGCTAATGTATATGATAGTGTCGCTAGCATCCATATGACGGAGAACCCGGGCCGACATGACTAGTCGTGAACCCAAAGTGGCACTAACTTATGGGGACAGGCATACTTGAATCAACATCGAGCATGTCGGTCAGCAGCGTGCGAATCCGGGCTGTAGCACTGGGCTAACAGGACCCCGGCAAACCGGGCTGTAGCAGGCTAGGCAGGACTCCAGATGTCACCGCTTGACATTTCCCAGAAGGGACAGACACAGGAACGAAGTGAATCACATGCCGGCCAGTCTAAGTGTTCCGGAGAAGTAGTGCTAGGCTAGTAGGACTCCGGGTAAACCGGGCTGTAGCGGACTACCATGGCTCGGTGAAAGCACTATACTACATTTCCCCATAAGAGAGGCTACCAAGGATAGACAACTAGGTTGTCGGATCCCACACATAGCAATACATGTTACACGTACGCATAACATGCAAGTATGTGCTGTACAACATGGTATCACAACATAACGCAAACTCATATAGATAAAGGCCCAGAAGAGCCACATAGCATTAAATACAAATAGGGGTCACATGACCCATCATTCAGAGCATACAAGCAATGGAAGCATTACATGTCTTAGTACAGACAACTACAAAAGAAAAAGGCTAAGAAGCCTGACTATCTACAAGTCCCTCCCAAGGGTACAAGATCGTAGCTGAGGTAACAAGCTACTCGTCGAAGTCCAAGCGGTACTACTAGTGAGACAGATGTCTCACCTGCAAAACATAAATAAAGCAAATGCGAGTACAAAGGTACTCAGCAAGACTTACAAAAGATCCTATCATACATGCATTTGTATTAAGAAGGTAATGTGGGGTATAGTTGCAGCAAGCCAGCTTTGACTCAGTGGCTATCATGTTCTATGACTACGAGAAACTTCTTTGAGGTGAGGCAGCGCACACGAGTCCACTAATCACCACATCAATACACTACTATGGATTCATCCTCGTCTTTCTACGAGAAGGCCATCCATAGCACTCACACTTGTCTTGAGCATTTTAGAGTATCCATTTCAAGTTGTCTATGTACCACGTAAGCATCCAAGAAGTCCATAACCGAGGACACGACTATTCGAATAGATCATGATAACCCTGCAGGGGTGTACTTCTTCACACACGATCTCGCCACATACCGCCATGTACATGTCATGTACCTCGGCAACCTTCAAGCGGAAGCCTGGAGAGGGTGTCGGCCACGACCAGACTAACCACACAAGTCTCTCATCCAGGTTTATCGCCTATTCGGGTTCCATCCGCAAGGAGATCCAGCCGGGGTGTCGCTCAAGGCCCCAAACGATGTGAGCAAGGTTCCCAAGCCCACCATCCGGGTGCCACTTGGTACACCGTGCCACTGTGCCTAGTCTGTCCCAAGCCCACCTGGCCGGGTGCTACTTGGTAGACTACTAACACTACCTGCAAACACCAGAAACTATTTGCAACTCCTGGACAGAGATCAAGTTGGCTAATAAGTCGAGAGAGCTTGGAGCGCCTGGAGCCCAATGTGTGGTAGTAACTAGTCATTGGACAACTTAGACAGAACTCAGTTCTTAAGGACGGTCCCAATGAAACAACCCACCATGTACTCCTACATGGCCTCTCACCGCTACCTTTACCAAATCGTGTTCACACGCTTAACTCTTAGCACCAGAACATATTGTAACACTCCAATTCATTCTCGATGAATCAGACCTGACACAACTCTAAGCAATAGCAGGCATGGCATGGCAGGAGCACAACATGGCTCAATCAACTCCTACACATGCTAGTGGGTTTTTACTATTTACTGTGGCAATGACAGGTCATGCAGAGGAATGGGTTCAACTACCGCAGCATAAAGTAGAAGTTGAATCGTTGTTGTCCTAATGCAATAAATGAGAGCAGGAGCGAGAGAGTAGGATTGTATCGAAATGAACAAGGGGGTTTGCTTGCCTGGTAGATCAACAGGGGGGCACTGCTCCTCTGACAGGTACTCTAGATCGGTCTCCGGAGGAGGACCTATCGAGAAGGAACGATGTCGACAACCAAACACAAGCATATGCAACAATATGATGCATGAACATGCCATGAGTATGTGATGTGTTTTGAGCGAATGCATTTAACATTCTATTTGGAAGAGGTCCATTTGAACCAAAGGTTCAAATGCAACTCTAAATTAAGTCCCTTTATATGCCATAAGTGTGTTTTCATATATACAACATGTATAGGTTGGTTTTTCATGCATGAAAATGGTACAGATGGATAGATTGAATTTTTCTGATCATTTTTCATATATAACTTATTTCATTCTGAGCTACGATTGAATTTCTATGAATTTTTGCAGTTTATAACATTTTCTGGAATTTCCTGATTTATTTTAAAACCAGAAAAGAAATAACTGCATCAACGCTGCGTCATGCTTGCGTCAGCAAGTCAACATTGACTGGGGTCAAACCTGACTTGTGGGCTCCACACATCAGTGTAACAGGTTAAGCAGGGGGTTAGTTTATCCTAATTATAGGGTTAGTGGCGCTGGGGCCCACTGTCAGTGTCAGGTTTAGTTAAATGGTGATTAGCCTTAAGCTAATCACCTGACCCATGGGGCCCACCTGACGAGCCGGCGAGGTCAAATGGTCAAACCCCACCGGCATTTAGCCGCCGGCGAGGCCGAACGCGGCGGAGGGGCTCGGGATTGCGTCTCCGGCGACCAAATTGGCCGCGGAGACCATCCTCGAGGAGCTGGTGCTCGCGGGCATCCAGGGGAGCAGACGGGAGGCTGTGGGGGCGGCGGAGCTCGCCGGAGTGAAGCTCGCGGCGGTGGCCGAAGCTCGGCTCGAGCGGGCGCATGGCTACAGAGCGCGGGGAGGCAGGGGAGAAGGGGAAACCGATGCAGGGGCTCATGGCGGGCTCGGGGACATCGTCGGAGAGCTCGAGGGAGCCTGGAGTCGGCGGGGCGGCGATGGGGATCCACGGCGGCCGGAGGCGAAGATGGCGACGGCGACGGCTCCACGGGGCGCTTCGGCTTGCGTGGCTCGGTGGAGAGCTTCAGAGCGAGGAGGCGGAGCTCCTGTGCGTGTCGGAGAGGCGAGGGGGAGGCGGTGGCTACGACAATGGCGAGTGGCGGCGACGGCAGCGTTCGTCCATGCGCGGTTGAGAGACCAGGGGAGGGGGGAGAAACGAGAGAGAGGTGTGGGGCGTCGTGGCGACATCCAGGCGTCCAGGGCGTAGAGAGGGAGAAGCAGGAGGTGGCGGGAGACGTGGCCACGGGTGAGCACGCGCGCGACACGCACAGTGCCAGTAGGCGCGAGGAAGAAGACATAGGAGGAGGCGAGCTGGGCCAGCTGGGCCGCATAGCTGGGCCAGCTGGGCTGCACAGCTGGGCCGGTTGGCTGCATATTGCCAGGCCAGCAAGTGGCCCAGGTAGTTCCTCTTTTTTTCTATTTTGTTTTTGTTTTCTATTTTCTGACATTTGTTTTGATTTAATAAAAATACTAAATCATTTTATTTCCTTGTGCCAATTTTTGCAGGAGCTAGTGGTATTATACGAGAGCTCCTCATCAACTAGCACAATTTTTGGACAATATTGTATATATATAACAATATATATCCAAAGCAAATAATTACTGCATTAATTGCAAATGCCCAAAATAAGTACTTATGAGCTCCTAAAAATATTGGATTGATTTTTATCTCTGTCCAATATTTTTAGAGAGCAACATGAACATTTTCTTGGACCTTTTTGGAGCAATTTTTATCTGGGTCATTTCCAGAAATGATTCTGAGGGTTTCACAAATCCCCATTTCAAATTTAAATGGAATTTAAACATGATGCACAAATGACTAGCTAGTCTAGATCATACCAGAACTAGGGATGTGACAACTCGCCCCCACTCGAAAAAAATCTCGTCCCGAGATTCAGGAGTTGGCGGAAAGAAAGTGGGGTACTCCAGTCGAAGATGATCTTCACGCTCCCAAGTAGCTTCTCTCTCGGAATGATGAGACCACTGAACCTTGAGAAACTTGATGTTATGACGTCGAGTGACACGCTCTGCTTGATCCAGAATGCGAACGGGGTACTCTCGATAAGTGAGGTTATCTTGGAGATCAAGCGTTTCATGGTCCACTCCATGGATGGGATCCGAGAAGCAACGCCTGAGTTGAGAGACGTGGAAGACATCATGTACTCGAGAAAGATGTGGGGGTAGTTCCAACTGGTAGGCAACCTCTCCTCGTTTAGCGATAATGCGAAAAGGACAAATGTAATGAGGAGCCAGCTTGCCCTTGATACCGAAACGATGGGTACCCTTCAAAGGAGTAACCCAAAGGTAAGCCTTGTCGCCAACTTCATAAGCCACTTCCTTATGACTACGGTCATACTAGCTCTTTTGACGAGATGGGGCTGTTTTCAAATTCTCACGAATGATGCGAACTTGCTCTTCTGCCTCCTGAATCATGTCCGGTCCAAAGAATTGTCTTTCACCGGTTTCTGACCAGTTCAAAGGTGTTCGACATCTTCGTCCATACAGAACCTCAAAAGGAGCTTTCTTGAGGCTGGATTGGTAGCTGTTGTTATAAGCAAACTCGGCGAAAGGAAGACACTTCTTCCAATCCATACCAAATGAGATAACACAAGCTCTAAGCATGTCTTCGAGAATTTGGTTGACCCTTTCCACCTGACCACTTGATTGAGGGTGGAAAGCTATACTGAAGGAAAGATGGGTGCCCATGGCAATTTGGAAACTCTCCCAGAAATGAGAAGTGAAAAGACTGCCACGGTCTGAATTGATCTCTAGTGGAACACCATGAAGTGACACTATTCGAGAAATATATATAAGTCAGCGAGCTGACTAGCAGTGATACTCTCTCGAACAGGTAGGAAGTGAGCCACTTTGGAAAGACGATCAATGACTACGAAGATAGCATTATTCCCTCTCTTGGTCCTGGGAAAGCCGGTGATGAAGTCCATACCAACTTTATCCCATTTCCATTGAGGAATAGCTAAAGGCTGAAGGGTGCCAGCAGGCCTTTGATGCTCTGCCTTAACGCGATGACAAACGTCGTAGTTAGGAATAAACTGAGCAATTTCTCTCTTCATCCTAGTCCACCAGAACCTCTGGCGTAGGTCCAGATACATCTTAGTACTACCGGGATGAATCGTGAGAGGAGATTCATGGGAATCCTTAAGAATCAGTTGTCGCAGATGTTGATTCTTGGGAACCACCAAGCGATTCTCAAAGAAAACAACACCTCGATCATCTAAGGAGAAACTGCCACCAACTCCCTTGTTAATGTTTCTCTTGATCCAGGAAATTCCGGTATCCTGCTTCTGAGCAGAGATGATCTGATCCACAAGAGTAGGTTTCGCCACCAAGGTAGAAAGGAATCCGTGAGGAGCAATGTGAAGGTTAAGTTTACATAATTCCTCATGGAGAAGTGGTTGGCCCTGCTGCAACATGAGATTGTTGCAATAGGACTTACGACTTAGCGCATCAGCCATGACATTTGCCTGGGGTGTAGGTAATCCCTAAGTCGTAATCTGAGATCAACTCCAACCAAAGTCTTTGCCTAAGGTTCAAATCTGGTTGGGTGAAGATATACTTGAGACTCTGGTGGTCGGTGTAAATCTCGCAACGTTTACCGAGAAGGTAATGTCGCCATGTCTTAAGTGCATAGACTATGGCTGCAAGCTCTAAATCATGTGTAGGATAATTCTCCTCATGTGGATGCAACTGTCGAGATGCATAGGCAATCATACGATGATCCTGCATAAGGATGCAACCTAGTCCCTGTCGTGAGGCGGCGCAGTAGATAACAAAGTCTTTAGTGAAATCCGATGGCACAAGTATGGGAGCAGAAGTCAGGCGTCTTTTCAGTTCCTGAAAACTGTACTCACATTGTGGGGACCACTCAAACTTTTTATCTTTCTTGAGAAGTTCCATGAGAGGTTTGGCCACTTTGGAGAAGTTCTCAACAAAGCGGCGACAATAACAGGCTAGACCAAGGAAACTCCTAACTTGCTTAACTGTTCAGGCGGAGTCCAATCAAGAACGGCCTGAACTCTCTCGGGATTGACAGCAATGCCCTTACCAGATATCACGTGGCCTAGGTAGGTCACTTCTGGCAACCAAAATTCGCACTTGGAGAACTTGGCATAAAGGCGGTGCTCTCTGAGTTTCTCTAACACAAGTCTAAGATGTTCGGCATGCTCCTCCTCGTTCTTCGAGTAAATAAGAATATCATCGAGGTAAACCACGACAAACTTATCTAAGTGCTCCATGAAGATCGAGTTCATCAAGCGGGAGAATGTGGCTGGAGCTTTGGTTAGACCAAAGGACATGACGGTGTACTCGTACTGGCCATTACGAGTGACAAAAGCCGTCTTAGGAATGTCCCCATTTCTGATCTTGATTTGGTGATAGCCTAACCTCAAATCCATCTTTGAAAAGACTGAGGATCCAGCGAGCTAATCATACAGGTCGTTGATCCTGGGGAGCGGATACTTGCTCTTTATCGTGACCAAATTAACGGGACGACAATCTACAACCATTCGGTCCGTACCATCCTTCTTCTTGACGAGCCCAGGGAGAAGAACTAGGACGGATGAAACCCTTTTGCAAGGATTCATCGAGTTGTTTCTTAAGCTCAGCTAGTTCTAAGGGTGCCATCTTGTAAGGTCTCCTAGAGATTGGGGCAGTTCCTGGGATAAGATCTATGACAAACTCTACATCTCTGTCAGGTGGAATACCTGGCAGTTCCTCAGGAAAGACATACTGAAAGTCACGGACTACCGGGATATCTTCAAGGTCAGGAAGAGGGTTGGCATTAAGAGAATAGAGTTGGCGCTTTGCAACTCTAGTGGAGACAGTGACTATCTTGCCAGATGGGTGTGTAAGCTGAACAGACCTTGTGTAATAATCAATCTTGGCATAATGAGCTTTCATCCAGTCCATACCCAAGATGATGTTAATATCTGTAGACTTGAGGGCTATAAGTGATGCAAGGAATACAAGTCTGTCAACAAGGATTTCATTACCATGGCTTACACTAGAAGTTTGCCATTTGGATCCAGGAGTTTGAATGACTAGTGGAGAGGGAATATCACAAAATGACATGTTGTGCAAGTTAGCGTAGCTTTCGGAAATGAAGGAATGAGATGCTCCAGTATCGAACAGAACCGATGCTGGGTGACAATTGACAAGGAGTGTACCAAGAACGAGATCCGGATCATCATGAGCGTCTTTACCTGAGACGTGATGCACACATCCACGTTCAGTGGGAGCTGACTTGACACTGATCATCTTGCGTGATGGCTTACCACGGCCAACAGACTTCTCAGGCTGGGGTGGAGCATAGTTGATTTGAGAGCAGTCACGTGCATAGTGTCCTGGCTCTCCGCATGTGAAGCAAGTCCCTGAGGTAGGACATAGACCCGCATTGACAAGCGGTCTACCAATAGGCCTGGGTGGAGCATACGGTTGAGCAGGGTGAGGCACCACATAAGAAGGCCTCGGTGTATAACCGGGTGGAAGAGCGGAGTTCGGAACCCAAATCCGACGCTTCTGCGAACTAGAACCAGAGGAGGAACCCAAATCACGGGCATGCTTACGAGACTCCTGTAAGTGAGTTGAGCTGTCTCTGCATTAATGGCCTTGTTCACAAGAGCCTGGAATGTATTGCAATGATGCAAGTAGAGATCACGATGCAACTTGGGGTTGAGACCCTTCCAGAACCTAGCCTTCTTCTTGGCGTCTGTGGACACCTCTTCTGTAGCATAGCGGCCAAGGTTCTCAAACTCTCTACTGTAAGCATCAACAACCATCTTATCCTAGGAGAAACTACAGAACTCTTCTCCCTTGCGGTCGATGAGAGCCTGAGGAATGTGATGCTCGTGAAAAGCCTTGGTGAAATCTCTCCAGGTGGTTACCTGGCCAGCTGGAAGCATAGCCTCATAGTTCTGCCACCAAATACTAGCAGGACCTTCCAGATGATAAGCAGCATAGGTGACCTTGTCACTTTCAGCTACGTTCGCAGAACGTAACTTGATAGTGATACTACGAAGCCAGTCATCTGCATCGAGTGGTTCAATGGAATGATGGAAGGTAGGTGGTTTCAGACCAATGAAATCATAGATGGTCGCTGACTCTTTGTGCTGATGGGAAGTGTTCTCCTCAATACGTTCTAACAAGCGATTAGACTCATGCTTGTTCATCTCCATCTCTAACATGAACTCTGCCAACGAAGACTGATCGGGAGGATCCTCATCCCTACCATCTCCGTGGTTCCGACTACGAGCAACAGAACTTCGGTTAACTGACGACATCCTGAAGAACCAACCAAGGAAACAAGGATGGATTCAACATCATCATAAGGACGTTGAATATAGTACAAGGAAAATACTATCTCTTGAACTCCTAGGACAATTCCGGCAGCATAGCGGCAGTAAAGTGCTCAAAATGAAACATTCTGCAAAGACGGGGTAGCACCAAACTCAACATCATCACTCAAGGTTCAAAGATATTACTAAACAGGCTACACCGGAGATATGACTTAGATCAACCAATCCTAAGAGACTACGGAGTAGTAACACATGATCCTGATAGACAGAAGAGGAAGCCTAGTTCCTTAACCCCGTAGGAAAGATAGGATGACTCAGATCAGAAGGCATGAGGTATAAGGAGTAAAAAGAGCCTTACGTTCCCTTCCACAATCAATTCCCCTATATAGCTAAAGAATTTCTAGACTCAACTTCGACCAGGTTGGCTTGGTAATCCTACAGGCAGTCAGGCTCTGATACCAAAGCTGTCGGGACCCTGATTTTAAGTCACACCGATCTAGCATGTAACACCTCATATCACTTTGCGGCCTCACGCACGGTATTCCCATGGGTGTCGCCTTACCATGGCCCGGGACCGTTTGCGCCTTTTGGCTCACGTATATGATAGTGTCGCTAGCATCCATATGACAGAGAACCCGGGCCGACATGACTAGTCGTGAACCCAAAGTGGCACTAACTTACGGGGACAGGCATACATGAATCAACACCGAGCATGTCGGTCAGCAGCGTGCGAATCCGGGCTGTAGCACTGGGCTAACAGGACTCCGGTGAACCGGGCTGTAGCAGGCTAGGCAGGACTTCGGATGTCACCGCGTGACATTTCCCCGAAGGGACAGACACAGGAACGAAGTGAATCACATGTCGTCCAGTCTAAGTGTTCTGGAGCAGTAGTGCTGGGCTAGCAGGACTCCGGGTAAACCGGGCTGTAGCGGACTACCATGGCTCGGTGAAAGCACTAGACTACATTTCCCCATAAGAGAGGCTACCAAGGATAGACAACTAGGTTGTTGGATCCCACACATAGCAATACATGTTACACGTACACATAACATGCAAGTATGTGCTGTACAACATGGCATCACAACATAACACAAACTCATATAGATAAAGGCCCAAAAGAGCCACATAGCATTAAATATAAACAGGGGTCACATGACCCATCATTCAGAGCATACAAGCAACGGAAGCATTACATGTCTGAGTACAGACAACTACAAAATAAAAAAGCTAAGAAGCCTGACTATCTACAAGTCCCTCCCAAGGTACAAGATCGTAGCTGAGGTAACAAGCTACTCGTCGAAGTCCAAGCGGTACTACTAGTGAGACAGATGTCTCACCTGCAAAACATAAATAAAGCAAACATGAGTACAAAGGTACTCAGCAAGACTTACATCAGATCCTATCATACATGCATTTGTATTAAGAAGGTAATGTGGGGTATAGTTGCAGCAAGCCAGCTTTGACTCAGTGGCTATCCTATTCTATGACTACGAGAAACTTCTTTGAGGTGAGGCAGCGCACACGAGTCCACTAATCACCACATCAATACACTACTATGGATTCATCCTTGTCTCTCTACGAGAAGGCCATCCATAGCACTCACACTTGTCTTGAGCATTTTAGAGTATCCATTTCAAGTTGTCTATGTACCACGTAAGCATCCAAGAAGTCCATAACCAAGGACACGGCTATTCGAATAGATCATGATAACCCTGCAGGGGTGTACTTCTTCACACACGCTCTCGCCACTTACCGCCATGTACATGTCATGTACCTCGGCAACCTTCAAGCGGAAGCCTGGCGAGGGTGTCGCTGTAACGCCCTCGATGCGGCTATATCTCCTACGTGCCGAAGCACGACTTAGAGGCATAACCGCATTGAAAGCAATGTCGCAAGTAAGGTAATCTTCACAACAACCCATGTAAATAGATAAAAGGGGTAAAGGATACATAGTTGGCTTACACTCGCCATGTCACACAAATACATGAATAACATTACAATCATCCAATACACTCATGGTCCGACTACGGTACCGAAATAAAAGATCAACCCCAACATGCGACACGGTCCCCGATCGCCCCAACTGGGCACCACTACTGATCATCTGGGAAAGACACATAGTAACGACATGAGGCTTCATCGAACTCCCACTTGAGCTCAAGCGCATCATCTGGAACGGTATCATCAGTCCCTGCATCTGGTTTGGAAGTAATCTGTGAGTCACGGGGACTCAGCAATCTCGCACCCTCGTGATCAAGACTATTTAAGCTTAAAGGTAAAGCAAGGTAATATGTGGAGCTGCAGCAAGCGACTAGCATATATGGTGGCTAACCTGTTCGCAAAAGAGAGCAAGAGGAGAAGGCAAAGCACGAACGAAGAACTATGATCAAGAAGTGATCCTATAACAACCTATATCAAACATTACTCCAACACCGTGTTCACTTCCCGGACTCCGCCGAGAAGAGACCATCACGGTTACACACGCAGTTGATTCATTTTAATCAAGTTAAGTTTCATGTTATCTACAACCGGACATTAAAAAATTCCCATCTGCCCATAACCGCGGGCACGGCTTTTGAAAGTTCAAATCCCTGCAGGGGAGTCCCAACTTATCCCATCACAAGCTCTCACGGTCAACAAAGGATATTCCTTCTCCCAAGACATTCCGATCAGACTCGGCATCCTGATTTTACAAGACATCCTCGACAATGGTAAAACTAAACCAGCAACACCGCCCAAATGTGCCGACAAATCCCGATAGGAGCTGCACATATCTCGTTCTCAGGGCACACCGGATTGTCCAAGGTTCCGGTAGGCCAGCCCAGAGTTGCCCCTGGTGGCCACCGGCAGCTGACAGGTTGGACCAACACTCAGAGGAGCACTGGCTAGGTGGTTTAAATAAAGATGACCCTCGGGCTCCGGAAACCCAAGGGAAAAGAGGCTAGGTGGCAAATGGTAAAACCAAGGTTGGGCATTGCTGGAGGGGTTTTATTCAAGGCGAACTGTCAAGGGGTTCCCATTATAACCCAACCGCGTAAAGAACGCAAAATCCGGGAACATAACACCGATATGACGGAAACTAGGGCGGCAAGAGTGCAACAAAACACTAGGCAAAAGGCCGAGCCTTCCACCCTTTACCAAGTATATAGATTCATTAAGATAACAAGATAATATGATGACATCCCAACAATAAACAATGTTCCAACAAGGAATGATCTCCAATCTTCACCTGCAACTAGCAACACTATAAGAGGGGCTGAGCAAAGCGGTAACATAGCCAATCAACGGTTTGCTAGGACATGGTGGGTTAGAGGTTTGACATGGCAATTTGGGAGGCATGATAAGCAAGTGGTAGGCATCATAGCATAGGCATAGCAAAGAATGAGCATCTAGCAAGCAAAGATAGAAGTGATTTCGAGGGTATGATCATCTTGCCTGCAAAGTTGTCAGAGTTGACTTGATCCTCATAAGAAAACTCAACGGGCTCCTCATTAGCGAACTCGTCTCTCGGCTCTACCCAAACAAGACAAACAAGCAAAAGGAACACAATCAACCACGTGCAATGCTCAAACAACATGATGCGAACATGGTATGCTATGCGGGATGTGATATGTGATGCATATGCAAGATTTGACAAGGAATGATTGAACCTGGCCTCAACTTGGAAATCCAAGAGTGCCACTGGAAAGGTGAGGCGATTTTGGTTGAAATCGATATAAAGATCACCGGAATCGGATGCACGGTTTGGAAATGGCAAGCAAAACAAATATGGCACCGGTCTGCGATAATCAGCAAGTAGCCATCTAAATGCATCAAGATAATTATGCTACAGCACTCAAACATGACAACAAAATACATGGCAGGGATCCACTCATGATGCTTGACCAAAGATGAACAGTGAGCTACGGCTAATTCATCCATTAATAGGTTCAAACAAGCATGGCAAAAGTGCAAACGATAACAGGTTTCAGACTTGGTGAAATTAACACAAGTCTGAAATTTAACATCAGGTAGCACACTTTAGAGCATGAAAACTACATGCTATAGGAAATTAACATGGCAAAGCAAGGCATGGCATGAAGCTACTCAAAGCACTTAACAAAAGTTCCTTAGTGACCTTGAGCCAAAAGGGATCAAAAAATACAATTGCAAGCATGTGAACATGGCAAAAACATGATCAGATTCCAGACTTAGAGAAAAACTGGAGCATGCAAATCTGTTAACGAGTAGGCATGTTCACAAGCTCGACGCACTCAGTACAGAGCATGGCATGACAAACTAAGCATACACCCATCAAGAATACATGGCATAGAAGCTAGACATGTCAAGAACAACAACATAGCATGCACGGATCAATAGCAACATCCTCGGCAAAATCACTAACAAGTCAACAATCTGCCAGGATTCACGAAATAGCAAAAGTAGAGCTCGAGTGACTCAAGCTAGGGTGCTCCATAAATTCAAACAAAGACATGGATGGATATAGCACCACAATGTTAACAAATCATCCTTACTGATCATCCTCAAAAAAGGCATGGATCACTAGGAAACAACATGAGCATATGGCATAATGACAAAATCAGGACAAGGACTTGCAGAAATTCTAAGTCCCTGAAATCAGCATTAACGAATGCACTACTTTGCAAGCTTGTGCTAGTAACCATGCATATCACAAAAATACATGGTAAGAACCTCTGTAAAGATGGCATGGCATATAGCAAAACTCATTAAGAGCTCAGGAGCATATCATGCACACATTAAACATGGCAAAATGACAAATATCTATTTGATGAAACATATCTGATAATTTTATCACATAGCCCTCTTCCAACAGCATTTCGGGCATCAAGATGAGATCAAATGAAGATGATGCAATGAGATGAAATGATGTACTCTCTGAGACGAACATTTTCATATGCTATACATGCAAATCGGAGCTACGGATGCAGAGTTATAGCATGCCAAAGTTGCATAAAAATACTGAAAGTAGCGGGAAAAGTCAACCCCGACTAGGGTTTACTGTAGCGGCGATCTCAGATCCGATCTGGCGTGCATGCGGCCCGAGGACGGCCAGAAGTCACTGTAGCGGCCGGAGCTCCGCCGGAGTTGAACGGATCCGAGGCAAGAGGGGCCGGGGGCGCTGGATCCTCGCCGGAGTTGGGCGGGGCGGCGTCAGCGGCGCTCGTAGGCGAGGAGGTCGGCTCGGGCAGCGCGGTCGATGAGGAGGCTCGCCGCGGCGGAGCTCGCCGACGACGGGATGGGGCGGCGAGGCTCCCGGTCGGCGCAGGGCAGAGTGGAGGCGTGGGCGGCGCGAGGGAGGAGCCAGGCCGGGAGGGCTTCACTCGGGCCCAGGCGGGCCAGCGACGGTGATGTGGGCGCGCCCACCACGTGGCGCGCTGCGGTAGGGCGCGGCGATGTGTCCGGTGCCGGCGGACAACGTCCGGTGCACTGAAGAGGTGGGAAGCTAGGTTAGGGTGGTTTTGGATCCAGAATGTTCGAGGAGGGACATATTTATAGAGGTAGAGGGAGCTAGGAAGCTCCAAATGAGGTGCGGTTTGCGGCCACGCGATTGTGATCGAACGATCGAAAAGATGGAGGGTTTAGGTGGCTTTTGGGCCAAATTGGAAGGGTGTTGGGCTGCAACACACACGAGGCCTTTTCGGTCCCTCGGTTAACCGTTGGAGTATCAAACGAAGTCCAAATGGTACGAAACTTGACAGGCGGTCTACCAGTAGTAAACCAAGGCCGCTTGGCAAGTCTCGGTCCAATCCGGAAATGTTTAACCCCCACACATGAAAAGAGGTAGAAAGGGGCATCGGAGGAGATAGGAGCGCCGGAATGCAAAATGGACAACGGGGAAAGTGCTCGGATGCATGAGACGAACACGTATGCAAATGCAATGCACATGATGACATGATATGAGATGCATGACAAAGGCAACAACACACGGAGACAAAAACCCGAACCCGAGGAAAATAAAATAACTTAGCTCCGGAAATGGCAAGAGTTGGAGTACATATAAGGTAAATTACATCCGGGGTGTTACAGCCGGCCACGACCTGACTAACCACAGAAGTCTCTCATCCAGGTTTATCGCCTATTCGGGTTCCATCCGCAAGGAGATCCGGCCGGGGTGTCGCTCACGGCCCCAAACGATGTGAGCAGGGGTCCCAAGCCCACCATCCGGATGCCACTTGGTACACCATGCCACTGTGCCTAGTCTGTCCCAAGCCCACCTAGCCGGGTGCCACTTGGTAGACTATTAACACTACCTACAAACACCAGAAACTATTTGCAACTCCTGGACAGAGATCAAGTTGTCTAATAAGTCGAGAGAGCTTGGAGAGCCTAGAGCCCAATATGTGGTAGTAACTAGTCATTGGACAACTTACACAGAACTCAGTTCTTAAGGATGGTCCCAATGAGATAACCCACCATGTACTCCTACATGGCCTCTCACCGCTACCTTTACCAAATCGTGTTCACAAGCTTAACTCTTAGCACCAGAACATATCGTAACACTCCAATTCATTCCCGATGAATCAGACCTGACACAACTCTAAGCAATAGCAGGCATGGCATGGCAGGAACACAACATGGCTCAATTAACTCTTACACATGCTAGTGGGTTTTAACTATTTACTGTGGCAATGACAGGTCGTGCAGAGGAATGGGTTCAACTACCGCAGCATAAAGTAGCAGTTGAATCGTTGTTGTCCTAATGCAATAAATGAGAGCAGGAGCGAGAGAGTAGGATTGTATCGAAATGAAAAAGGGGGTTTGCTTGCCTGGTAGATAAACAGGGGGCACTGCTCCTCTGACAGGTACTCTAGATCGGTCTTTGGAGCAGGACCTATCGAGAAGGAATGGTGTCGACAATCAAACACAAGCATATGCAACAATATGATGCATGAACGTGGCATGAGTATGTGATGTGTTTTGAGCGAATGCATTTAGCATTATATTTGTAAGAGGTCCATTTGAACCAAAGGATCAAATGCAACTCTAAATTAAGTCCCTTTAAATGCCATCAGTCTATTTTTATATATACAACATATATATGTTGGTTTGTCATGCATGAAAATGGTACAGATGGATAGATTGAATTTTTCTGATCATTTTCATATATAACTTATTTCATTCTGAGCTACGGTTGAATTTCCATGAATTTTTGAAGTTTATAACATTTTCTAGAATTTCCTGATTTATTTTAAAACCAGAAAAGAAATAACTGCGCCAGCACTGCGTCATGCTTGCATCAGCAAGTCAATAGCGCTGACTGGGGTCAAACCTGACTTGTGGGCTCCACACGTTAGTGTAACAGGCTAAGCAGGGGGTTAGTTTATCCTAATTATATGGTTAGTGGCACTGGGGCCCACTGTCAGTGTCAGGTTTAGTTAAATGGTGATTAGCCTTAAGCTAATCACCTGACCCATGGGGCCCACCTGACGGGCCGGCGAGGTCAAAGGGTTCAACCCCACCAGCGTTTAGCCGCCGGCGAGGCCGCGCGGCGGAGGGGCTCGGGATTGCGTCTCCGGCAACCATCCCCGAGGAGCTGGTGCTCGTGCGCATCCAGGGGAGCAGACGGGAGGCTGCGGGGGCGGCGGAGCTCGCCGGAGCGAAGCTCGCGGCGGCGGCCGGAGCTCGACTGGAGCGGGCGCATGGCTACATAGCGCGGGGAGGCAGGGGAGAAGGGGAAACCGATGCAGGGGCTCACAGTGGGCTCGGGGACATCGTCGGAGAGCTCGGGGGAGGCTGGAGTCAGCGGGGCGGCAATGGGGATCCACGACGGCCGGAGGCGAAGATGGAGACGGCGACGGCTCCATGGGGCGCTCCAACTTGTGTGGCTAGGTGGAGAGCTTCAGAGCGAGGAGGCGGAGCTCCTTCGCGTGTCGGAGAGGCGAGGGGGAGGCGGTGGCTACGACAATGGCGAGTGGCGGTGACAACAGCGTTCAGCCGTGCGCGGGAGAGAGACCAGGGGAGGGGGGAGAGACGAGAGAGAGGGAGAGAGGTGTGGGGTGTCGTGGCGACGACCAGGCGTCCAGGGCGTCGAGAGGGAGAAGCAGGAGGTGGCGGGAGACGTGGCCGCGGGCGAGCGCGCGCACGACACGCACAGTGCCAGTAGGCGCGAGGAAGAAGACAGAGGAGGAAGCGAGTTGTGCCAGCTGGGCCGGTTGGCTGCATAGTGCCAGGCCAGCTAGTGGCCCAGGTAAGGCCAGGTACTTCCTCCTTTTTTTCTTTTTTCTTTTTGTTTTCTATTTTCTGACATTTGATCACCTGACAGGTCGGGCCCCACATGTCATTGACCCATACGGTCAAATCTGGTCAACTGGGGGGGGGGGGGTTAAACCCAGCCAACCCGCCGGCGTTTAGCCGCCGGCGAGGCCGAACGCGGCGGAGGGGCTCGGGATTGCGTCTCCTGCGACCAAATCGGCCGCGGAGACCATCCCCGAGGAGCTGGTGCTCGCGCGCATCCAGGGGAACAGACGGGAGGCTGCGGGGGCGGCGGAGCTCGCCGGAGCGAAGCTCGCGGCGGTGGCCGGAGCTCGGCTCGAGCGGGCGCATGGGGAGGCAGGGGAGAAGGGGAAACCGATGCAGGGGCTCACGGTGGGCTCGGGACGTCGTCAGAGAGCTCGGGGGAGGCTGGGCGGCGATGGGGATCCATGGCGGCCGGAGGCGAAGATGGCGACGGCGACGGCTCCATGGGGCGCTCCGGCTTGCGTGGCTCGGTGGAGAGCTTCAGAGCGAGGAGGCGGAGCTCCTGCGCGTGTCGGAGAGGTGAGGGGGAGGCGGTGGCTACGACAATGGCTAGTGGCGGCGACGGCAACGTTCAGCCGTGCGCGGGAGAGAGACTAGGGGAGGGGGGAGAAACGAGAGAGAGGGAGAGAGGTGTGGGGCGTCGTGGCGACGTCCAGGCGTCCAGGGCGTCGAGAGGGAGAAGTAGGAGGTGGTGAGAGACGTGGCCGCAGGCGAGCGCCCGCGCGACACACACAGTGCCAGTAGGCGCGAGGAAGAAGACAAAGGAGGAGGCGAGCTGGGCCAGCTGGGCCGCACAGCTGGGCCGGTTGGCTGCATAGTGCCAGGCCAGCAAGTGGCCCAGGTAAGTCCAGGTAGTTCCTCCTTTCTTTCTATTTTGTTTTTGTTTTCTATTTTCTGACATTTGCTTTGATTTAATAAAAATACTAAATCATTTTATTTCCTTGTGCCAATTTTTGCAGGAGCTAGTGGTATTATACCAGAGCTCCTCATCAACTAGCACAATTTTTGGACAATATTGTATATATATAACAGTATATATCCAAAGCAAATAATTACTGCATTAATTCCAAATGCCCAAAATAAATACTTATGAGCTCCTAAAAATATTGGTTTGATTTTTATCTCTGTCCAATATTTTCATAGAGCAACATGAACATTTTCTTGGACATTTTTGGAGCAATTTTTATCTGGGTCATTTCCAGAAATGATTATGAGGGTTTCACAAATCCCCATTTCAAATTTAAATGGAATTTAAACATGATGCACAAATGACTAGCTGGTCTAGGTCATACCAGAACTAGGGATGTGACAGTTGTGTCTGAAACTTTCAACCCCTTGACTTGTTGGATATGGAAGTCTTCTTGCACTCTCAAGATTAAGGTGTTTGCTTGGATGCTCATTATGGACAGATTGAACACAAAGGGTATGGTGGAAAGGAGACACTGGCACATGGAGGATGGAGCTCATTGTAGGCTATGTCCTTTACAGACAAGAGAAACCAGGGGCCATCTATTCTTTAACTACAACTTCAGTGTTAGAATTTGGAATTATTTGCAGATTGATTGGTCTACTAGTAACTCCATGTCTTATTTAGTTATTCAGGCAAGAATAATTTTTGATAAGCCTTTCTTCACTGAAGTGGTGTTCACTGCCTGCTGAAACATCTGGATCATCAGAAATGCCAATGTTTTAAGAAGTGAGAGGGCAAGTTTTAATAAATGGAGAGGTTCTTTTAGGCATGATAGTAGTCTCCTGCAGCATAGAATCAAGTATGCTTACAAGGATGATCTCTTGAAGTGGATCTCTTTTCTCCCCCCTTAAGGCTTTTTGTAAGATTTCCTCTCTTTTTTTGGATTAACCCTTGTAATTTTCAGGACCCCGATTCCAAGTCACATCGATCTAGCCGGTAACACCTCATATCACTTTGCGGCCTCACGCACGGTATTCCCATGGGTGTCGCCTTACCAAGGCCCGGGACCGTTTGCGCCTTTCGGCTCACGTATATGATAATGTCGCTAGCATCCATATGACAGAGAACCCGGGCCGACATGGCTAGTCGTGAACCCAAAGAGGCACTAACCTATGTGGACAGGCATACATGAATCACATCGAGCATGTCAGTCAGCAGCGTGTGAAACCGGGCTGTAGCACTGGGCTAACAGGACTCCGGGAACCCGGGCTGTAGCAGGCTAGGCAGGACTCCGGATGTCACCGCGTGACATTTCCCCGAAGGGACAGACACAGGAACGAAGTGAAACACATGCCGGCCAGTCAAGTGTCCTGAGCAGTAGTGCTGGGCTAGCAGGACTCCGGTGAACCGGGCTGTAGTAGACTACTATGGCTCATGGAAGCACTAGACTACATTTCCCCATAAGAGAGGCTGCTAAGGATAAACAACTAGATTGTCGGATCCCACACATACCAAGCATTTCAATCATACACACAATATGCTCGATATGTGTAAATACAACATGGCATCACAACATAACTCTACAACTCAAAGTATGTATTCATTAGGCTCCGAGGAGCGAGATATTACAAACATGGGTCTCATGACCCAACAATCATAGCATACAAATCAAGGCACAAGCGGAAGCTTAACATGTCTGATTACAGACATCTACAAATGGAAAAGGCTAAGAAGCCTGACTATCTACCAGATCCTGCCAAGGCACAAGATCGTAGCTGAGGTAACAAGCTACACGTCGAAGTCCACGCGAAACTACTAGCGAGACTGAAGTCTCTCTGCAAAACATAAGATAAGCAAACGTGAGTACAATTGTACTCAGCAAGACTTACATCAGAACTATCTACATATGCATCAGTATCAAAAAGGGGGTGGTGGAGTTTAACTGCAGCAAGCCAGCTTTGACTCAGTGGCTAACATGAACTACGACTGCAAGCAACTCTTTTGAGGTGGCGCACATGAGTCCACATATTCACCATTCAATACACCACTATGGATCCGCTCCCGTCTCCCTACGAGAAGGCCATCCATAGCACTCACACTTATCTTGCGAGTTTTAGAGTATCCACTTTCACTTGTCTATGAACTATGCAAGGGGTCCAAGTTTCCATATCCGAGGAATCCGGCTATTCGAATAGATAATGTTAACCCTGCAGGGGTGTACTTCTTCACACACGCTCCCACCACTTACCACCATATACACGTCATGTATCTCGGCAACCTTCAAGCGGAAGCCTGGCGAGGGTGTCGGCCACGGCCTACCTAAACACATAAGTCTCTAGTCCAGGTTTATCGCCTATCCAGGTTCCATCCGCAGGGAGTCCGGCCGAGGTTTCCACATACGGCCCCGAACAATGTGAACAGGGTTCCCGAGACACCAAACGGGCGCCCGGTACACCGTGCCACGGTGTATCTACCGCAACATAGCCCACCCCTAGGGTCAGCGCTACGCACGGCCGCCAACACATAACCTACAAACACCAGAAACTAGTTGCAACTCCTGGACAGAGTACTAGGGTGATTAAGAAGCCGAGAGGGTCAATTAAGGATCCCAATGAGTGGTAGTAGCTGTTCATGGATCACAGACACAGAACTCAGTTCCTGAGGATGGCTGCAATGAGACAACCCACCATGTACTCCTACATGGCCTCTCACTGCTACCTTTACCAAATCGTGTTCACACACTTAGCTCACACACAGTAGGACATGTTCATCACTGTTCCCAGTTCACCCCCGATGAATCAGACCTAACTCAACTCTAAGCAGTAGAAGGCATGACAAACAAGCACGAATGAGTAGGCACATCAGGGCTCAAACAACTCCTACTCATGCTAGTGGGTTTTATCTATTTACTATGGCAATGACAGGTCATGCAGAGGATAAGGGCTCAACTATCGCAGCAAGTAACAGTTGAATCGTTGTTGTCCTAATGCAGTAAAAGAGAGCAGGAGCGAGAGGGTGGGATTGTATCGGAACGAACAAGGGTGCTTTGCTTGCCTGGAACTTCTGAAGATAACCATGAGTCTTCATCGGTGTCATCGAACTCATCGTCGAGACCACGTTATTCGAGAGGGGACAAATACCGGCAACAGAGAAAGAAGCACAATCAATGCAATGCACAATATGATGCATGATCATGACATGGCATTATGCTGTTGATTGAGCTAATGCAACTAGCAACAAGTTAAATGGAGTTGGCTTGAACACTAGGCTGAAAATCAAACCCCATATGTGCTTTCTTAAATGCCATTTAATTGAATTTTCCTAAACAGAGGACATAAGTTGCTCTAACATGCATGCAAATGCCATAAACAGATTCCTTGGATTTTTCTAATCATTTTTCATATATAACTTAATTCATTTGTAGTTACGGTTGATTTTCTATGATTTTTAGAAGTTTTGGACATTTTCTGAAATAAATAAATCATTTAAGATTTATTTAAATTCTAGAAAAAGGATTACTGTGTCAGCCTGACATCATGATGATGTCAGCAGGTCAACAGGGGCTGGTCCGGGTCAAACCTGACCAGTGGGGCCCACTGGTCAGTGACCCAGGGCTGGTTTCTGTGGCTGACGTGTGGGACCAGGTCAACGGTGACGTGGCCAGGTCAAACTGACCGGTGGGGCCACGGTCATTAGCTTAAATTAAACAGGGTATAACCCTGTGGTTAACTAACGGGTGGGGCCCGTCTGTCGGCGTCTGTTAGGGAGGGATTAGTGGTGATTAGTCTTAATTAAGCGACCACGTCAGCGGTCGACGCCTGCGACCAAAAGCACGGCGGTGGCTCACCGGAGATGCTCGGGACGGAGCTACAGAGCATCGTTTCGCTCGTGGTTTGCGGCTACGGCGAGCTAGGAGACTCGCGCATCCAGAGGTGGTAACACCTCGCGCCGGGGTTGACTAAATGGACGGCGGCGGCAACTTTTGCGGCGGCCGGAGTTCGGGAACATGCGGGCACGAGGCTGTGATGCACTAGGGGGCTGGCTAGCGGCTGCGTTGGCCTCCTGGGGGCTTTCTGAGCACGGTGAGGCGCTCCGTTGTGAGCGTGCGCAGCTATGGCCACGGCTACGCCATGGCCGGCGGCGAGAAGCTTTTGGCCGCGATGAGAAATGGAGCTAGGGGACGGGAACGGAGGGGGCGAGCACAGGAGAAGCAGCAGGGGCTCACAGCAGATCGACAGGTAGGCTCAGCGGCTCAGGGGAGGTCCTGACGATGGAGAATCGAGGATGGCGGCCGTTGGAGTCCGAGAAAGAAGACGGAGCTGATGGCGGCGTTGTAGGGGCTCCCGCGGGGCGTGGCTCGGTGAGGAGGAAGAGGGGGTCGAGGCGGAGCCTCTGAGCGCGTCGGTGAGGCATGGGGTGGCCGGTGGCCACGGCGGTGCACGTCGGCGGCAACGGCTACGCTCGGTGGTTGCGAGTAAGAGAAACGGAGGAGGGGGATGAGCGAGGGAGAGTGCGAGGGGTTCCAGGGGCGTGCGTGGCGGCGTTGGGGATGTCCAGGGTGACGAGGGGGCAGCCAGGCAGGCAGCTGCTGGCGTGGCACGCCGCGGTGCCGTGGTTGTCTTCTCCTCTGCCTTCTAGCAGGAGGAAGAAGACGCCCCTGCCCTCAGTGGGCTGGGCCAGTTGGCTGGGCTGCTAGCTGGGCCGGTCAGGTGGGCTGCAGCTGAGATTACTCTCTCTCTCTCTCTTAATTCTGTTTCTGTTTTCTATTTATGTTATTTTGTTTTGATTTAGTTTATAACCCAAACCATTTTAATAAATCCTGAAAATAATTGTGGGCATTAAATGAATTATTACAGATGCCCTTAACTATTTCCAGAATTATTGGAGCATTTAAAAATATTAATAGTATTTAAAAGCCCCAATTCAAATACAATATGGGTTATTCAAAAATCCAGAATGGCCTAAAAATATGTGCATTATTTTTGGCAGAGGTTTTCACCTTTATCAAAAATAATGAACTTTTCTAAAGGGCATTCTGGGTTCATTGAAAATATTTTTATTTCGATCCTAATTGCATTTCATTTGGTGCTAGGGCTTGTCATCCCCATTTCAAATTTTCTGAGTAAAATAGACATGATGCAACACCATATGTTAGCACTAGGCATTACCAGAACTTGGGATGTGACAGTAATCATCTTGTTGTAAATGTTGTTTTTTTCATTAATAAAGTTATGATATGCTATGGGGGTTTGCCCCACGGTTCCCAGTAAAAGAAACAAAATAACGTTGAACCAAGACCACTTCCAAGACAATTCAAGAAAGGTTAGCCTTGCACAGGAACTGTTGCGCAAGCTGCTGAGCAAGGCTATGAGACCGGCCTAGCATGTCGGTCATAGCTTCCAGGTATAGCTGTTTAGCAATGAGGTTCTCATTGGTGTTCTCAACAATCTTTCTTAGAGATAGGACTTCAAGTCGAAGTTGAGTTGCAGAATGCCTTTCTAATAGAACTTGGGACTGAAGAAGTCGAACTGACTCAAACAGTGAATTCTATGAGCTTGTTTGACTGCTAGTCTTAAGTAACTTGAACACTGCATCAAGACAAGACTTTGGGGGTTTTCTCGCTATCTTCAACATGTTTTTCCTTATTTGCTGCAATATATGTCAGGTTTGTCTCATAGCCTTCAACAGACTTGTGCATGCCATCAGGCATATCACCCTGAAACAAGGAGAGAGATGACATGTTTTGCACGTGTATAAACAAAGATGATAACTGTCCTGTCAATTCCATCCAATTTCAAATTAGAAAATAAAGAGTAAGTTCAAAATATCAATATCATAATTTGGCATTGTTCATAATGCAGGGAGCTTCACCATACTACTGGATTACCATGTCAACATAAAAAGCATAGATGAAGGGCAAAGACAATCATTGTATCTATTTTGGTTAATGTGCATGGCATGTTGTTCATATCATCAGCCACATCAGTAAGATAAAACAGGAGATGACAAGCTGCAAACATGTGCTGCTTCACCACACACTAGATTATAGATCCATATAAACAAGCATACATATAGGGAGTATTGAGTAATGTGCATGGTATGAATAAGGAATTTGGTTTTGCAAGTAAAACTTGGAACTTACGGTTGTTGTGAACATGCATTTTGATAGAAACAACAAACTAAACAACAATTAACGATAGGGAGTATGAGAAAATTAAACAGCAGTTGAGGATAAATGCTTTAGAAGGACTGGCTTACATTAACAGTTAACACCGGCTTTATAATGCCCTTCTCCATGTCAAGGGAAGGATAACTCAAGAATTTCAGCACATAATCTTCTTCATAAGCATTGCCTGTACTCTGCATTTTGTAGAGAGTAATTATAGATATGATAGTACTGGAAGGGATAGAGGATAATGAAGATAAGATGCAGATTGATGCTACATTATCAACTACCAATCCCTGGAAGTACAAGCATTACAGGACAAAATGTACTGACAAGAGCAATGGGATACACTTCTGCACTGACATTGTCTGTGTATTCAACTTTTTGCTAAGATTAAATATAGATCTGATATTTTTTAGTAAATGGTGGGCGAGGGAGATAAGATGCAGAATGCTACACAATGAACCAATCCCTCTTCCCAAAATATAAGAGTGTTTTGAACACTGGTGTACTGTACAAAACGTTCTTATATTATGGGATGGAGGGAGTAGCTGTTAATGTAAGTACAATGATAGACGACGTCCAGTCCTTACAAGAGGACTGTAGAGCTAAACCTCTTCAAAAGCATTGGGTTGATTCTAAATTTATGTAAGAGTCCATACGGATCTTATAATGTCCACCAAATGGACGATAATGGGGCTAACATGTGAAGTGATGCTACATAATCAACTAGCTATGAAAGTAAGTATGGTCATACAGGGCAAGAGGTACTCACAAGAGCAATGAAGTGTGCAATATAGTTGCGAGATTCTGTGGTCCCTTGATAATGAATGTTCTTCTGCTAACAATTTTCATACAAGTGAGACGTTAAGGAAAATGCAAAAATGTAGTTAAAATTGTGATGTGATATCATAGACAGTACCTTACGCTGCAGACAAGACCAATGTGTAACAAGATTATTATAGTCACGTCTGATAAATGTAGCACCGGAGAATTTATAGAAATTTCGTTTAGAGGCTTGCCATAGAAGTGCGCTTGCCTTAGGTAGGAACGATACTTCATCAACGAGTGCTTGAAAAGTGCAACCAAACCTTGCTCGTCTTGACAACCCAGTTTGGTCCTTGCCTATTTAAAAGAATGAAATCTTGTGTCTTCTGCCAGCAGAATCATATGCAGTAATTACCATGAATAACATTAGTACATTACTTACGCGTAAGTTGCGGTGGAAGACTGGAAATTGTTTTGTGTCTGTGGTATAATCTTTCCATGAAGGAAAGATGCGCACAAAGTTCATGATAACAACATAAGCTTCATCTTCGAAACTAGGAAGAAATGGAATAGGGGTCCTATTTGCTGCAATTGGGGCTCTCTCTGGTTCGAAAAGGGATTTGGCAACTGGATTTGGTGTACTCTTTGCTAGAATGGGGGTTTTGTGTTGTAGAGTTGGTGCTATGTCAACTGGCATCATCATACTGTTTGCTGCAGTTGGGGTCTGCTGAGTTGGGGCATCAGAGGTGACCAGTGTAGTAGGGCTAGAGTCTGCTAGAGTTGGAGCTGTGTTTTGTGGGTCAGGTGATATTGCAACTACACCTAATGGGCTATTTGATTTATCAGGTATCACTACCTTTTGCAAATACTTTGCTCGTGATCCTCCATGATCATCAATCGCCCTCTTCCTTTTGAACATCTGATACACAAGAACAACATTTGAATGGATAAATATGGTATGATGACAGATGGAATATGTACTGAAAATGGATAGGAAGGGCGTATTCACATACACGATGTGTAAACTAAGCTAATGGCAGTGCAACAAAGTAGAAGCAATGCAAAGCATCAATTGCAAGATATGTGTGACCAATATAACCTTGGAAAGTTAGAGCAAGCACCTTGATGGGTGAATAAGATAGGGCATCTGCCTCTTACTCCTCCACTAGGGAGCTACATTGACTTAGGTCTCCCTCTAGCTCACAATCACTGTTAGGATCATATTTTGAGCATGAATCTGTAGGTGGAGAGCGTTTGCATTGCATTGCATCCAGACTTGATTTCAGTCCCTTAATGCCAAGTTTCACATCCATGGCATTGTTCCGCTTTATTATTTTCATGCGCACAAGCTCATAATCATTATGATGTTGTTCAGTATCCGAGATTCATGAAAGCATAAAAAGTAGTCAGATTATCTATGGAATGCATTGCAGATTCAACTCGAAGAGTGTCTCCCTATAAACCCCTGGATATGCAAAGTTAACCAACAACCATGCTGACCAGACCACACACAGAAATACAAACCTCTTTTGTCTCTATAACAGGCAGACACACATTTCAAAACTGAAGTAGGAACATTAGAATCATATCAAATTCTTATTTGAACAAATAAACTAAGGAATTATGAGTGACACAATGTTTAGCTTCAAAGGGTGGAGTGCTGGTAGTGCGACACAAAGCAAGTAGGAAAATTGTATTCCATGTAAAAGATTGTAGTCTATGTAAAACGTGGAAATGCCACTTTCTTTCTATACAATGCAGTGTTCGTTGCCCACACATGATGGAAGAGATCACACAAATAGAAATACTATTCACTCATGTCTGTGGTTCTAGTATTTTGAAATAGGGTGGTCCACCATAAAAGAATATTAACAACAAATATGTCAAGGCAAGCATATATGTAGTGAATCAATCATTACTTGTGAGCTTACTAGGACAAGTATGCAGAATTGTAACAATAGTAAGAGACCGTCCAAAAGATGAATCAAGAAGTTGGTCTAGTGTCGGTGTTCCAGGAATGGGGGTCCCCAGACTTGCCTGCCTGCGGCCCACGGTGTGGCGGAGCCAGCAGGTCGTACGACCCATCTTCACTGACAAAGCATCCAAGACCCTCGCGAGGGGCCTAGCCTTGTGAGGCAGACGACGCAAGACCTCATCTGGAGTGGCCTAGCTAGGCAGGCTCACGAGGAGCGGAGATATCAAGGTGAGGCGAATCTCACAAGGCTCTCATGACGTGAGCCATGACGATCGACACCAGGCGGGCACCAGGTGGGCGCCAGCGCGCGCAGCGTCCTTGTTTCCCCTTTGGTGCAAAGGAGGCAAGCGCAGCCGGGGAGTACCAAGGCCTCAGGCAAAGGTTGCCATTTTGGTGCAACAAGACCAAGACCATGGGCTGCAAGACGGAGGTCATCGTGGAGCCCAACATGGCGTCACCACCACAGCTTTGTGCAGGCGAAGACCGCTTTTGTCAGTATAGCTTGTACTAGCTGTCCCCCTTCAAATTAGCCCGCCATTGTTGGCTCCCTTCCCGCTCGATATTTGGGAAGAGGACCAGGGCTTCTATAAATAGGACTAGCCACCATAGTAGAGGGGGGGGGGGAAGAGGGATCTAATCTTAGCTTGAGAAAACCTACACACCACAAGTTCATACGCACAAGAACACCTCAACCTCAGGAGGCTGTTCTTTCCTTGTATTGTTCATCATCAGCCCAAGAGGCAATCCACCACCACCACACTGGAGTAGGGTATTGCACCACAACGGTGGCCCGAACCAATATAAACCATGTGTCTTTCTGTGTTGTGAGTTCGTCGAGTTCGTCCGCAAGATCTTAGCAAGCTAGAGCGTAGACCGGTAGGAGGGAAAGACTTCGCGCGCACCCCAGTGTTCGAACCTTAAGGGTTTGCCAGAACCCCACATCCAACATTTGGCGCGCCAGGTAGGGGTGCGCCAGAGCTTCTTCTCCGCCAATCAGCTCTCCAACGTTCACCGACTACGATGTCTGGTGACCCAAGGGCCGGATCCGACCGCTGGGCAGCCTAGCTGGCCCGGACGGCGCCGCCTGCCCATGAAGATCTCGACCCCACACCCCAAGCGGCGCGGGCGCCACCAAGCTCCGCCGGGCATGGACAGCGCGGCCAGGCATCATCCACCCTCACCCCGTTGCAAGCACGAGCCGCAGCGAGAGCAGCGAGTCATGCCGCAGCAACAGCGCCGCACTCACGGCGGGAGCAAGCGAACATGCGGACGACACTCATAGTGGCAAGGGAGCTGCTGTGATGCAGGCTGATGAAGAGCGGCCGGGACACGCTACTTGAGCATGTTGCTGAGTTGTTGGATGCAGCAGCGTCAGGAGCGCCACCCTTCTGCCATCGACTCCCCCCAAGCCAATGCAAGGTCGAGCGGTGAGCCTCACCACATCTGCGCGCCATCGACTATGCCCGGGGGCTTCGTCAACATCAGCACGGCTGGCGGCGTAGGGGGCTCCAACCCCCCCATGCCGCCCTCGAGAAGCACGAGCGCAAGTGTCACCCCCTTGGCCTCGGTCGAATGCCATATTATCATCCCCAAGACGCCATCATGGGCGGAGCAACATGGAGCGTTGGGCACCACGGCGAGGTGTTCGGGGTGGCGGCCTCGAAGGCCTACGAGCCCTGCATGATGGCCCTAGGGTACGCACCAGAGGATGACATCGGCTCATTCGTTGGAGAAGATTGGGGAGAAGGGGCGCTAGGAGTCGAAGCCTTCTAGGAGCCAGTGGAGAGCCACAACGATCGTGCTGGCGACGACAACTATAGGGTACCGCTAACCTCTCAGGAACAAGCTTATGCTAACCATGGGCTGTAGATGAATCAGGTTGCAGCATCGATCGGCAACCCTAGCATGGCGGCACCCATTTCAACAAGGGAGACACGCTGGGGGCTGCCGGGAGGAAGCCAGGAGCAAGGCCCCTTCCCAAGGCACGCGAAACCAGGGGACACTCGGAGGTAGGCCCTCTGCCGGGGTGGCTTCAACAACCCTTCCCCCGGCAGACGACCGGTGGTCGCCGAGGGAACCGCTGGCGTCCTCTTTCCCTTCTTTGTGTTGTCCTAGTCTCCGGTCGGCTCAAAGGAGGTCAAGAGTGGCGCAAGGCGGGCCCCTCGTCTAGCGATATGAAGCAAGGCCGGTACCTGTGAAGAAGGCCCGGTGCCTGTGAAGCTTGCCGCCCGTGAGACTCTCACGTAATAATGAGTTGGGGCTATACACGCCCCGTAGTCTCAGGAGCGCCGACCTCAGTCCATGGGGCTCCCTCCCACGCCTAGTGGACAACACTTAGCTCCGCGCTGGTGAGAAGACTTGAAGACCCGAAGACTAGACTAGGTGCCGGACGCGGCCTTTTGCTTTGGATCTCTCTTTCTGTGGCTTTGCTTTCTGATTCTGGACTTAAGTTGAAGCTGAATTTTTATCGATGCGCGCGGGGGTGCCTTTTCTCGTTCGAGCCGTTTCTCGCCTTCTGGATCTTGTTTGGTTTGGGACTCACGTCCATCGCCTTTCCCTCGCAAAGCTCCTCGCGATCCGGACCACGCAAAGCACGCGCTAGCACTATGCCTGGTGCTCACCCCTTGCGGGCCCCCCTCAAACGGGGCGATAAGCTCCGCACGATTCTCAGGAACTCGTCGCCTCACGACCCAACCCTAAGTTGGCGCTGACTAAGGTAAACCACGTCAGGAAACTCACCCCCAGCTTCATGAGGTCACGAGGACACATACCCACATCGCATAGGAAAATAAAAATTGTGATTTGCTTACACGAGGGGCTCCCCCTCTCAAAATGCTCTCACAAGTTTTCCAAGGGCCACACCCAAGTTTTGCGTGCAGAATAAAACAACAGGAGAATATGGGATCAGCCAGAGACATCGCTCGCTGAATCGTCCATGGACGCGTCACTTGCATCATCATCATCTCCATCGGAATCGTCGCCGCCGTCGACGACGCCCCCATCGCTGTCGTTGACCACGTCACCTCCGTCTGCGACGACCACCACCCCAACATTCTTAGAGGTGAAGGCCCTGACCAACGCATCGACATGGTCCTCTACCCAACGCACCAGGTCGCCCCGGACGACAATGGGTACAGGGGCGATGGCGGCATCAAAGTCGAAGTTGGGGTCGGTGTTCAGAAGGTGGCTGAAGACACGGGAGAAGGCGTGCTGAAGCAGGCCACGACCCCTCTCCTCCACAAGCTGCCGAGCTCTGGCAGATTGAGCCTCCAGGCGCGTCACCACCTTGGTGAAGATCAGGTGGCTGGCGTAGTCACTTGAGTGAGTGGTCGGGGTGTTCTCGTCCCAGATATAGCCCAGGGCGGTGTTGCCCTTGTTCCGAAGGTCTTGAAGAAGAGGAGCATGCTCGCGCTCCAGCTTTGAAGCACTTCTTCTCTGTTCTACTGAGCGACGGCCTCGGCGTCGTCAATTCGTCTCCGGAGGGAAAGCAGCTCAGCACGGGCGGAGGCCAAGTCCGCCTGCGCAGCAACCAGGGCGACGGTTGTAGCCTCCGCACGCCTCTCGTCCTCGTCCAACCTGGGCCTGAGGGTGGGGGCCCTGCCCGCACCCTCCTGTCCGGCGAGCTTCAGCTTCAGGTCGTACCTGCCTTCCAGATCTGCACGAACCTCGGCCACCCGATGATTGATCTCCTCCTCGACTCTGTCTTCGCGGGCCCCGACGACATCTTCAGCTTGAGCGACTTGACGCTCCCTCGTCTCTAGTCGCTCGAGCTTGAGGCTGCGCTCCACGGCCTCCAAGGCCAGCGTCTCCTCGCGCTGCCGGACATCCTCTTCCTCCGCAGGCGTCCCCCTCATCAACACAAGGGCGGCCCCGCGCGCCTCGACCTGCTGCTCAAGGGACGCGCTCCAGGCCTGGAGCTCCCACGCGCGCTCATCCGCAGCCTCGCGGCGGCGATCGGCCTCGCAAGCTTCTTCCAAAAATCGCGAGCGGGCCTCATTGGCAATCTTGAGGGACGCCTAAACCTTCGCGTTCTCGATGTCGCGATGATAACGGCCAAGGTTGATGGCCACACGCAGCTTGCGCCGCTCCTCCACCAACCGAACACCTTCAGCCTCAAGACGCGAGTCAACGCCAGCAAGCTCTTCACCAAGGCGGTTCATCGCGCCCATTGCCTCCTGGAAGAGCTCGTGGCGGACCATGCTGCACCCGCGCTCGAGCTCGAATGCTCGGCCCACCTCGTCCTCCACCTCGAGGGCTGCGGGTGGAGCATCAAGTGGCGCACCACCTCCCGGTTGGGGGCTAGGGGCTAGCACGGCCCCAGGGGCCAGCTAACCCTCGCGAGGGGCCCGAACCGAACAAGGCCCGTTCCTTGAAGAAGACCCCAGGACCGAGGCTAGCCAGCTTCCAACCGTGACCAAGGGAGGGGCCATTGGCACGCCTGCTGCGCTTCGAGCAAGGCCGCGTAGAAAGGACGGCGAAGGCGCAAGCTTGGGGCGCCTTGATGACGGACCTACTCCCCTTGCTGACCCCACGCCGTGGGCAGCGACCGAGCCTATAGCGCTGGAGCTTGGCGGGCGCGGCGGGACGAGAGGGAGATGCTGCTTTGGATATTTCGCGGCCTTAGCAGAAGGGGACCTGAGGGGACAATCATCAAGAAAGGAAGGCGTCACATATAAGATCACCAAGATAAGGTACTTACTCGTCGACAATGATGTACTTCCGTCGCTTCAACGTCCCAAAGATGTTGCTGCCACTGGGTGATCCCTTCCTCTTGCGGAGCTCCTCAAAGTCCACACAAAGGCGACCGAAGCGCTGGACATGATGGCCGGCGCGCGGCGGAGCCGAAGAAGAACCAAGAGGGATAGCCTCAGGGGAGCCTGGCTGTGGCGAACAGTCCGGATCTTTCTCGCTGCGACCTCCCGAGGCCCCTGGAGCCTCGGCCTCGGGAGCCGCATGCTGCATCTCATCAGCGACCGACACCTCAGGAGGGGCATCGCAAGCCCCCGAGGACGACGCCCTCGGATCACCGCTCGGCATGTGCTCCTCAACATCTGAGCAGCCGTGATTCTCGCGGGGCCACACCAAGCCAATTGGGCGCAGCACCCACTCATCAAAGGAAGGCATGGTCGCGGCAAAGGTGACCTTGTTCTTGCAGTGGTACAGCATGCAGCTTTTCTTGGGCATCTCTTCCGGCAGAGGGACACCAGATAGGAGCGTGAGCACCGTTTGCCGCACAGCGGGAGGGAGCCCCTCCTCCTGAACCCTCATGTTGTCCTGACTGTTGAGCAAGTCCCACATCGGGCGAGAATGGCGCTGAAGCGGAGCAACTCAACGTCTGACGAACTCCCTCAACACCATGGGCGCAGTTACACCAAGGTCCTTCAACCACCGCAACCTGGCCCAAACGGGGGCAAGACAGGGGCTCGTGAGCTTATGATGGCCCCAGCTAGAGTTTGGAATGACAGGCCCCACCGAAGCTTGAAGTAGAGGGTTGAGCACGCCGGCATCAACAAACACCCATCACATGCAGAACTCGCTCGCGGATGAAGGGAGCTCGAAGCCACGACCACGGCCTGCTGTCGCAGAACATCCCCATGCCTGCTGTCGCAGCCACAGCCTCGAAGCCCTCACACCCTGAGCTTTGTCGGGCACCAGTGAGATGCAGCGAGAAGAAGTGGCGGAGGAGTGCCACGGAGGGTGTGATGCCCACCATGGCCTCACACGCGAAAGAGAAGACGGCAAGAAAGGTCACAGGTTGAGGGTCGAGATGGAGCATGTGGATCTGATAGTGCTCGAGCACTGCGTTGAAGAAGGCAGAGAAGGGAGGAAGAAGGCCAGCCCAAAGGGCATCAATGAAGACCGGAACCTTGGTGACTGCCCGGGCCATGCTGGAGCGAGACGCAGGCCAGGCCGGCGTCTCTCCCCACTCGTTGAAGCCGAAGGCGAGCATGGGGCGCACCTTGCCCATGGCCTCGCCGTTGAGCACCCGAGGCTGGCCTAGCGCCGGCTCGAAGGATGGAGGCGCAGTTGGCGAGGACAGAGGTTTCTTCCCCTTTTGAGCTTGCTTCGGCGCCATGGCGGTGAAGCGAGCGGAGCGCTGGTCGGACTGAGGAGGCGGAGCAAGGCGACGAGGAAGCAGGGAGATTGGAAGATTGGAAGAACCAGGCACGGAGAGGGAAGAATAACTGTGCAAGAGGCGGGGCCACATAGCCAGGCGGATTCAAAGGCAGCATGGGGAAGTGGGTATGCCCACGTCCAATCAACTGCCACGCGTCAACCGAGGCCGCAGGCTTTTGGGGCCCGCGGTGCTCTGAACTTGACCCTTGGCTTCGCCACGAAGCCAAGCCCGAGCACACCTTGAGCCCGGGGGCTACTGTCGGTGTTCTGGGAACGGGGGTCCCCATACTTGCCTGCCTGCAGCCCACGGCGTGGCGGAGCCAGTAGGCCGTACGACCCATCTTCACCGACAAAGCATCCAAGACCCTCGCGAGGGGCCTAGCCTCGCAAGGCGGACGACGCAAGACCTCCTCTAGAGTGGCCTAGCTAGGCAGGCTCACGAGGAGTGGAGATATCAAGGCGAGGCGAACCTCACGAGGCTCTCGTGATGTGAGCCATGATGATCGACACCAGGCGGGCGCCAGGCGGGCGCCAGCATGCGCAGCGTCCTTGTTTTCCCTTTGGTGCAAAGGTGGCAAGCGCAGCCGCGGAGTACCGAGGCCTTAGGCAAAGGTTGCCATTTCGGTGCAACAAGACCAAGACCATGGACTGCAAGACGGAGGTCATCGTGGAGCCCAAGACGGCGTCACCACCAGAGCTTTGTGCAGGCGAAGACCGCTTTTGTCAGGAAAGCTTGTACTAGCTGTCCCCCTTCAAATTAGCCCGCCATTGTTGGCTCCCTTCCCGCTCGATATTTGGGAAGAGGACCAGGGCTTCTATAAATAGGACTAGCCACCATAGTAGAGGGGGGGGGGGAGAAAAAGAGGGATCTGATCTTAGCTTGAGAGAACCTACACACCACAAGTTCATACGCACAAGAACACCTCAACCTCAAGAGGCTGTTCTTCCCTTGTATTGTTCATCATCAGCCCAAGAGGCAATCCACACCACCACACTGGAGTAGGGTATTACACCATAGCAGTGGCCCGAACCAGTATAAACCCTGTGTCTTTCTGTGTTGTGAGTTCGTTGAGTTCGTCTGCAAGATCTTAGCAAGCTAGAGCGTAGACCTGTAGGAGGGAAAGACTTCGTGCGCACCCCAGTGTTCGAACCTTAAGGGTTTGTCGGAACCCCATATCCGACATCTAGCACTTATTGTTTGCAACTAATCGATGTGAATAATTGGATATCATATCAAATGAGTAAGAAAGACAAGTAAAATTGTCAACAAACCTGGCCTGCAGTAGTAATCTGGGTCAATGTCGCTACAGCCAACAATCCAAAATGACTAATGTTTGTTCCTAGGGCCGAAATTTTGAAACCCTGTGAACTTTACAGGTACTAAAGATTACTGAAATACATCTGAACCATTAAGTGTAGGTAGCACCCAGTACACAACAAACCCTAATGATAGTCCTGCCTAATGAGTAATGAATCAATTAGAAAATGGGTGATGAGGAGTGGCTGCTGAGTGTTGAGGGCGTATCTCGGGATAAATCAGGTTGGCTTAGTGGCTGCTGCAGGCTAAGCCCTGAACGGACTGGGAAGGTAGGCACGACGGCGCGCTCGGGCAGTGGTGACGCTGTTGGGAGAGTGACTCCTGACCTCTTGTTAGTCCGGCGTCTCCTCCTAGAGTCATGCTACCCGGGGACGGCAAGTCGCCGGCGAGGCAGGCAGTTGGGGGCGAGTAGAGATTGGAAGTGCAGCAGAACAGAGGGGAATCGAGGCATGGGCCGACCTAAAATCCTAGGGTGGGCCGCGGCCCATCATGGGCACCCTGTAGAGATACACACCCGAGCGGCGTACATGCATTTTCGAAACAAAATTAGGAACATTTGGCTGACCAGCTAAACAACTCTATTTTAATAATATCAGATTCGTATTTGAACAACTAAGCTTGTTTAGCTTGATGGGTGGGGTAGTGCTATTATGACACGAAACACGTATGCTGATCGTATAGTGATCATAAAAGGGGGAAACCCTAAGCATTTTTTTGAGCAAAAGAGGATCTCCCCTCCGATTTCTATTAAAGAAACCACCACGGAACCAACATGATCAATTAAACCCTAAGCATGATCAATGAAACCCTATTATGATTGTGCAATGGCAGATTTAAAGCTGTAAACAAGAGAAATGCTATTTAGCATCCATTGTTTGCTTCGAACTAAGAACTAAATTCTAAGAGCTGAAAAGAAAAGTACAGTAACCAAGTTACGATCTATTTTTTGGTTGAGATCAAAAAGTTGAGGAGATATGAAGTACCACCTCTCTTGCGATGCCGTGTAGGCATCGGGGGCGCGATGGCTGTCGGTGGTGTTGAAGCAGATCTGCAACAGTAGACAGGTGCATCGGGGGATAAGTCCCATTGCGGTGGACGAGAAAGTCGTGTGAGCGGCCCCGGCAAAGAGGACGACAACACCGATGAAGTGAGAGGACACGATGCAAGGCTCTTGGTCCGTCGACGTGGATGAGAAACGTCCATCTCTAGCAGTGGACGACACGGTCTTGGTAGGTGCTCTGGCATGGTGGAGGACGGCGGCGATGGATGGGGTGGCGGATGTAGGAGGCTGGTGAGGGGATGGTGTTCTAGCACGGACGGTGTATGAATGGGAAAATGGAGGGAGAGGTACAAGAACCATGTTTTTGGGATGCGCCTGTCTGAAATATAGGAAAGTTATGACCTTAGCCCCCATTTAAAATTTGGATGTCTCATCGGCTGGGGATAGGACGGTAATCTTGCATCTTGCCAATATTTGCCCAGAGTGATTTCGGGCGAGGAGAGGGTGTTTTGGCGCCCACAGTTGGTGCCCATGGTGTATGAACGGGGCTGACAGGTAGAGCGGTTGTGTCATGTCTGAGTGAAGTTACAAACCTGCCCCTATTGAAAATATTTTCCTACATGAATTTCGGTCGAGTTGTGTTTGTTTTGCCGCCCACCATGCATGAATGGGGAAATGGAGGGAGAGACAGAGGTCTTTCGGACGAGCTTGAATCAAATATGTTTTGCCGCCCATGTTTGGTGCCCACCGTGTTGAAATGAGCTCAAAGGCAGTCGTGTCACATCTAATTGAAGTTACTAACCTACCCCTATTGAGTGCAGTGGAAAATCGGGCCGATGGATTGTCTGTGTAAGGGGTAGACAGTAATTTCCATCTCCCAAACACTTGGCTTTGGGCAGCCAACGTGGGAGTGGACATTTTGTCGTTTCTTTCAAATTTTGGGACAATAAGCATCCACGTTTACCCTGGAAACTAAATCCGAATCCATTTTGTATTCCTATGCGAATCTTTATAAATCATTCTATGTGTTTTATATATCTTGAAAAGCACGACAAAGATGTATGCCACTGTCATATATTAATATGATTTACAAATGGCGATACTCGAATTCAGAAGCTAGAATCCAGTTTAAGGTGAATTCGAACATTTGAAACCACTTTATGTCCAACTCAAGTGTCACACACAGCATAATGTGTACTCAAGTGTCACACACATAGCATGCACGTATGGTAAATGTTATGCAACAAATTTGAAACATGAGGTGTTATTTGATTGTCTTCCTTATGAGTGGTCAGGGACGAGCGATGGTCTTTTCCTACCAATCTATCCCCTAGGAGCATGCGGGTAGTACCGAGGTTTTTGATGACTTGTAGATTTTTGCAATAAGTATGTGAGTTATTTATGACTAATGTTGAGTCCATGGATTATACGCACCCTCACCCTTCCATCTTTGCTAGCCTCTTCGGTACCGTGCATTGCCCTTTCTCACATTGAGAGTTGGCGCAAACTTCGTCGGTGCATCCAAACCCCGTGATATGATACGCTCTTTCACACATAAACCTCCTTATATCTTCCTCAAAACAGCCACCACACCTACCTATTATGGCATTTCCATAGCCATTCCGAGATATATTGCCATGCAACTTTCCATCATTCCGTTCATCATGACACATTTATTATTGTCATATTGCTTAGCATGATCATCTAGTTGACACAGTATTTGTGGCAAAGCCACCGTTCATAATTCCTTCATACATGTCACCCTTGGTCCATTGCATATCCCGGTACACCGCCGGAGGCATTCATATAGAGTCATCTTTTGTTCTAGTATCGAGTTGTAAATAAATAGAAGTGTGATGATCATCATTTTTTAGAGCATTGTCCCAAGTGAGGAATATAAAAAAATTAAAGGCCATAAAAAAGAGAAGGCCCAAAAAAATGAGAGAAAAAGAGAGAAGGGACAATGTTACTATCCTTTGCCACACTTTTGCTTCAAAGTAGCACCATAATCTTCATGATAGAGAGTCTCTTGTTTTGTCACTTTCATATACTAGTGGGAATTTTTCATTATAGAACTTGGCTTGTATATTCCAACAATGGGCCTCCTCAAGTGCCCTAGGTCTTCGTGAGCAAGCAAGTTGGATGCACACCCACTAGTTTCTTTTGTTGAGCTTTCATACATTTATAGCTCTAGTGCATCCGTTGCATGGAAATCCCTACTCCTTTCATTAACATCAATCGGTGGGCATCTCCATAGCCCATTGATTAGCCTCATTGATGTGGGACTATCTCCTTTTTTTTCTTCTCCACATAACCCCCCTCATTATATTCTATTCCACCCATAGTGCTATGTCCATGGCTCGCGCTCATATATTGCGTGAAAGTTTATAGGTTTGAGATTACTAAAGTATGAAACAATTGCTTGGCTTGTCATCAGGGTTGTGCATGATGAGAGCATTCTTGTGTGAGGAAAATGAAACATGACTAAACCATATGATTTTGTAGGGATGAACTTTCTTTGGCCATGTTATTTTGAGAAGACATAATTGCTTAGTTAGTATGCTTGAAGTATTATTATTTTTATGTCAATATGAACTTTTGCCTTGAATCTTTCGGATCTGAATATTCATACCACAATTAATAAGAATTACATTAAAATTATGCCAAGTAGCACTCCGCATCAAAAAATCTATTTTATCATTTACCTACTCGAGGACAAGTAGGAATTAAGCTTGGGGATGCTTGATACGTCTCCAATGTATCTATAATTTTTGATTGCTCCATGCTATATTATCTACTGTTTTGGACATTATTGGGCTTTATTATCCACTTTTATATTATTTTTGGGACTAACCTATTAACCGGAGGACCAGCCCAAAATTGCTGTTTTTTTGCCTGTTTTAGGGTTTCGAAGAAAAGGAATATCAAACGGACTCCAAACGGAATGAAACCATCGGGAACGTGATTTTCCCAACAGATAAGACCCGGGAGACTTGGACCCTACGTCAAGGCACGTAACAGGAGGCCACGAGGTAGGGGCGCATGCCCCACCCTACCAGGCGCGCCCCCACCCTCGTGGGCCCCTTGTTGCTCCATCGACGTACTTCTTCCTCCTATATATATCCAGGTACCCCCAAACGATCAGAGCAGGAGCCAAAACCCTAATTCCACCGCCGTAACTTTTTGTATCCATGAGATCCCATCTTGGGGCCTGTTCCGAAGCTCTGCTGGAGGGGGCATCGATCACGGAGGGCTTCTACATCAACACCATAGCCCCTCCTATGAAGTGTGAGTAGTTTACCTCAGACCTATGGGTCCATAGTTAGTAGCTAGATGGCTTCTTCTCTCTTTTTGGATCTCAATACAATGTTCTCCCCCTCTCTTGTGGAGATCTATTCGATGTAATCTTCTTTTTGCGATGTGTTTGTTGAGACTGATGAATTGTGGGTTTATGATCAAGTCTATCTATGAACAATATTTGAATCTTCTCTGAATTCTTTTATGTATTATTGGTTATCTTTGCAAGTCTCTTCGAATTATCAGTTTGGTTTGGCCTACTAGATTGATCTTTCTTGCAACGGGAGAAGTGCTTAGCTTTGGGTTGAATCTTGCGGTGTCCTTTCCCGGTGACAGTAAGGGCAGCAAGGCACATATTGTATTGTTGTCATCGAGGATAACAAGATGGGGTTTTCTTCATATTGCATGAGTCTATCCCTCTACATCATGTCATCTTGCTTAAGGTGTTACTCTATTTTTAACTTAATACTCTAGATGCATGCTGGATAGCGGTCGATGAGTGGAGTAATAGTAGTAGATGCAGGCAGGAGTCGGTCTACTTGTCTCGGACATGATGCCTATATACATGATCATACCTAGATATTCTCATAACTATGCTCAATTCTGTTAATTGCTCAACAGTAATTTGTTCACCCATCGTAGAATACTTATGCTCTCGAGAGAAACCACTAGTGAAACCTATGGCCCCGGGGTCTATCTTTATCATATTGTTCTCCTACTACTTTGCTATTTACTTTGCCTTTATTTTACTTTGCATCTTTATCATAAAAATACCAAAAATATTATCTTTATCATATCTATCAGATCTCACTCTCGTAAGTGGCCTTACAGGGATTTACAACCCTTATTTGCATTGGTTGCGAGGATTTATTTGTTTTGTGCAGGTATGAGGGACTCGCACGTAGCCTCCTACTAGATTGATACCTTGGTTCTCAAAAACTGAGGGAAATACTTACGCTACTTTGCTGCATCATCCCTTCCTCTTCGGGGAAAACCAAGGCAGTGCTCAAGAGGTAGCAGAGATCAATGCTTTCTTAAGTGTTTCAAATGCTTCTATGCAATCATCATAAAAAACAAATGGTATATCTTTTTGTAATAAATTAGTGAGAGGCCGAGACATTTTTGAGAAGTCCTTAATGAACCTCCTATAAAAACCAGCGTGACCAAGGAAACTTCTTATACCTTTGATGTCCTTGGGACATGGCATCTTTTCAATAGCATCAACCTTAGCTTTATAAACTTCAATACCTCTTTCAGAAACTTTATGCCCCAAGACAATACCTTCATTAACCATCAAGTGGCACTTCTCCCAATTCAAGACAAGGTTAGTTTCTTCACATGTCTGTAAAACTTGATCAAGGTTGCTTAAACAATCATCAAAAGAGGATCCATAGACGGAGAAATCATCCATGAAAACCTCACAAATCTTTTCATAAAAGTCAGAGAATATAGCCATCATGCATCTTTGGATGGTAGCAAGTGCATTACATAAACCAAAAGGAATACGTCTATAAGCAAAAGTACCGAACGGGCAAGTAAAAGTGGTCTTAGATTGATCATCAGCTGACACAGGTATTTGAGAGAAACTAGAATAACCGTCTAGAAAGCAAAAATGTGTATGTTTGGATAATATTTCTAGCATTTGATCAATAAAAGGTAAGGGGTAATGATCTTTTTAGTAGCATTATTTAATTTGTGGAAATCAATTACCATCCTATAACCTGTAATAATTCTTTGCGGAATCAGTTCATCTTTATCATTAGGAACAACAGTAATACCTCCCTTTTTAGGGACATAATGGACAGGACTTACCCACTGACTATCAGCAATGGGATAAATTATACCTGCCTCAAGGAGCTTTAGTATTTCCTTTCTTGCCACTTCTTTCATCTTAGGATTCAGCCATCGTTGGTGATCATGAACTGGTTTGGCATCTTTCTCCAAATTTATTTTGTGTTGACATAGTGTGGGACTAATGCCCTTAAGATCATCGAGAGTATATCCAATAGCAGCACAATGCTTCTTCAGAGTTTTCAATAATCTCTCTTCTTCATGCTCTGAAAGGTTTGCACTAATAATAACAGGATATATCTTTTTCTCATCAAGATAAGCATATTTAAGAGTATCAGGTAATGGTTTGAGCTCAAACACGGGATCACCCTTGGGTGGAGGAGGATCCCCTAGGATTTCGATAGGCAAATTGTGTTTCAGGATGGGTTCCTGTTTAAAGAATACTTCATCTATTTCCCTTCTTTCATTCATAAACATATCATTTTCATGGTCTAGCAAATATTGTTCTAAAGGATCACTAGGAGGCACGGCAATAGAAGCAAGACCAATAATTTCATCTTTACTAGGAAATTCCTCTTCACGGTGTTGTCTACGAAATTTAGAGAAATTAAATTCATTAGACATATTACCTAAACCAATAGTAACAACATCCTTTTCGCCATCTATCTTAGCATTAATTGTGTTCAAGAAGGGTCTACCAAATATAATGGGACAAAAGATATCTTGTGGGGAACGAAGAACAAGAAAATCAGCAGGATATTTAGTTTTCCCACACAAGACTTCAACATCTCTAACAATTCCAATGGGTGATATGGTATCTCTATTGGCAAGCTTAATGGTAACATCAATATCTTCTATCTCAGCAGGTGCAATATCATGCATAATTTCTTTGTATAAGTCATGAGGTATAGCACTAGCACTGGCACTCATATCACATAAGCCATGATAACAATGATCTCCTATTTTAACAGAAATAACAGGCATGCCTACCACAGGTCTATGTTTATCTTTAGCACAAGGTTTAGCAATTCTAGCAGTCTCATCACAGAAATGAATAACATGCCCATAAATATTATCAGACAAGAGATCTTTAACAATAGAAATATTAGGTTCAACTTTAATTTACTCAAGATGTGTATAGGTTCTAATATTGCTTTTACGAACCACAGTTGAAGCTTTAGCATGATCTTTTATCCTAACAGGAAAAGGTGGTTTCTCAACATAAGTAGTAGGAACAATAGGATCATTATAAGTGACAGTCTTTTCTCCAACTTTAATAGGTGCAGCTAATTTTACTTCTATGGGAGGATGATATTTAAACCACTTCTACCTAGGGAGATCAACATGAGTAGCAAAAGATTCATAGAAAGAAGCTACTATTTGAGAGTCAAGTCCATATTTAGTGCTAAATTTACGGAAAACATTGGTATCCATAAAAGATTTAACACAATCAAACTTAGGTGTCATACCTGACTTCTTACCTTCGTCAAGGTCCCAATCTTCAGAGTTGCGTTTAATTCTTTCCAATAAATCCCATTTGAATTCAATAGTCTTCATCATAAAAGAGCTAGCACAAGAAGTATCAAGCATGGTGCGATTGTTATTAGAAAGCCGAGCATATAAATTTTGAATAATTATTTCTCTTGGAAGCTCATGATTGGGGCATGAATATAAAATTGATTTAAGCCTCCTCGAAGCTTGAGCGATGATTTCTCCTTTGCTAGGACAAAAATTATATATATAATTGCGATCACGATGAACAAGATGCATAGGATAAAACTTCTGATGAAATTCCAATTTCAATCATTTGTAGTTCCATGATCCCATATCATTACATAGCCTATACCATGTCAACGCATCTCCCTTCAAAGATAAAAGGAAGACATTCTTCTTAATAACATCATCGGGCACACCAGCAAGCTTAAATAATCCACAAACTTCATCCACATATATTAGGTGCTCATCAGGATGCATTGTTTCGTCTCCTGCAAAAGGATTAGCTAGCAGTTTTTCTATCATACCCAAAGGAATCTCAAAGTAGACATTTTCATTTTAAGTAGGTTCAATAGGTTGAGGAGCAACTCTTTGCTCTACTGGTCGGGGTGAAGATACCCCGAACAAGCCCCTCAGAGGATTACTTTCCATAGTAACAAGTGACAGTAAATTTCAGCACACTATATAAATTTTTCCTTACCAAATTCCACCTACCAAAGGCGGTTCACTCCCCGGCAACGGCGCCAGAAAAGAGTCTTGATGACCCACAAGTATAGGGGATCTATCGTAGTCCTTTCGATAAGTAAGAGTGTCGAACCCAACGAGGAGCAGAAGGAAATGATAAGCGGTTTTCAGCAAGGTATTCTCTGCAAGCACTAAAATTATAGGTAACAGATAGTTTTGTGATAAGATAATTGGTAAAGAGAAACAAGTAACAAAAGTAAATAAAGTGCAGCAAGGTGGCCCAATCCTTTTTGTAGCAAAGGACAAGCCTGGACAAATTCTTATATAGAGAAAAGCGCTCCCGAGGACACATCAGAATTAGCGTCAAGCTAGGTTTCATCACAATCATATAATTCGCGTTCGGTACTTTGATAATTTGGTATGTGGGTGGACCGGTGCTTGGGTGATGTCCTTACTTGGACAAGCATCCCACTTATGATTAACCTCTATTTCAACCATCCGCAACTACAACAAAAGTATTAAGGTAAACCTAACCATAGCATGAAACATATGGATCCAAATCAGCCCCTTACGAAGCAACACATAAACTAGGGTTTAAGCTTCTGTCACTCTAGCAGCCCATCATCCACTTATTACTTCCCAATGCCTTCCTCTAGGCCCAAATAATGGTGAAGTGTCATGTAGTCGACGTTCACATAACACCACTAGAGGAGAGACATACATCTCATCAAAATATCGAACAAATACCAAATTCACATGACTACTAATAGCAAGACTTCTCACATGTCCTCAGGAACAAACGTAACTACTCACAAAGCATATTCGTGTTCATAATCATAGGAGTATTAATATGCATATAGGATCTGAACTTATCATCTTCCACCAAATAAACCAACTAGCATCAACCATAAGGAGTAATCAACACTACTAGCAACCTATAGGTACCAATCCCGGACTTAGAGAAAAGAATTCGATACAAGAGATGAACTAGGGTTTGAGAGGAGATGGTGTTGGTGAAGATGTTGATGGAGATTGACCCCCTCCCAATGAGAGGATTGTTGGTGATGACGATGGCGATGATTTCCCCCTCCCGGAGGGAAGTGTCCCCAGCAGAACAGCTTCGCCGGAGCCCTAGATTGGTTCCGCCAAGGTTCCGCCTCATGGCGGCGGAGTCTCGTCTTGAAAGCTGGCTTATGATTTTTTCCTCATCGAAAGACTCCACATAGCAGAAGATGGGCATCGGAGGGCCACCAGGGGGCCCACTAGGTAGGGGGGCGCGCCCAGGGGGGTAGGGTGCGCCCCCCACACTCGTGGGCAGGGTGTGGCCCCCCTCCGGAACTTCTTGCGCTCAGTATTTTATATATATTCTGAAAATGACTTCCGTGAAGTTTCAGGAATTTTGGAGTTGTGCAGAATAGGCCTCTAATATTTGCTCCTTTTCCCGCCCAGAATCCCAGCTGCCGGCATTCTCCCTCTTTATGTAAACCTTGTAAAATACGAGAGAATAGGCATAAGTATTGTGACATAATGTGTAATAACAGCCCATAATGCAATAAATATCGATATACAAGCATGATGCAAAATGGACGTATCAGTACACTCATCACCGGGTTCCACTTCCAAAAATCTCAGACTGCCCAAAGGTTGAGCACATCGGTATTCTACATACGTTCAACTACGATCATGGTGACTGTCGTCTACAGAAGATAGCAATTTGTCAAGCTCCCGACCGCTCTTGGGATTACACGGACTATGGAGTTGTTGCTATCTTCAACAAGCTTGTTTCCTTCCTTCATAGTTCGACTGGATGGATATTTCTCAAAAATCAGTTTCTATACACGGATTTGTACTGTGGTACAATTCAATACGAGGGTCTTGTGTTTGCTGCCACCAATCATGGCACTATTTTTGCACGGAATCCTTGTGCTTTTGGTACGTTTGTCTTCCACCGTAATTATAATTGTTTCATCCACATGCATGCGGGTTAGCTAGCTTCCCTTTACTAATTAACCTTCTTGTGTTTCCAAGGTCCTGTGAACATTCCACCACCTATACTTGAAAAAATTTATAACCAAGGGGGAGATGACGATGATGATGATCACGAGCATGAGGACCCATATACTCAGTGGCGCCTGCCAACTTATTCCGATGGATCACCTCTTCTTGTCTGTATATAGGGCACCGTTGATGTTACTAAGAAAGCAGGTGTTGTCTCTCATGGTCGCACTCTCCTGACCTATTCCAACATCCGTTGCAGGGTATTCAGGATGAATACTACTGTGCTAGCGCCAACACCTTCTCCCTAGTTTAGTATTGACAGTCTTGAAGGAAACTTGCTGTTCCTTGGAAAAAACTATCCAATGATGGTGAAAGGCTATCCAGCTGCTGTTCACACAACATTACTACCATTTATGAGAAGCAACTATATCTATACCTTGGATATTGCTATGCTTCCCTATCGTGGCTATCACAATATGGGTCATGAAATAGGCCGCTTTAGCCTGGATGATCAGTCCTGCGTTGGTCTCGAGATTGACAGTAGCTGGCCCTGCCTAGAAAATCACTTCTAGTTCAAAGCAAGTGTTTCCAACGCCGACGAGTGGTTGAGCTGACGTTCATTTCATTGCTTGTTATTTGGTGTGTGATGAAAACTTTAGTATTTGCTAGAATGTTTTGTTGGAACTAATCTATAATCCAACATGTATCCTCGTTGTCATTGTGTGTTGATGACATGTTGTATGTAATGAATGGTACATTTGCATATGCATGTCATAAACTCAATTTATAAATGGTTTTCGACTTAGTTCTTGGAGTGTTAGTGACGTAGTAGTATAGCCAGCATCCGTAGTAGTATGAAGTTGACACATCACATAGAGCCAACCAATAGTTAGTTCTAGTTAGATCAACTAGAGCTAGGTGTCGCACGGAGGCCGAGAAATATGGTGATAGCATGACTGCGTGAGGTGGGCTTGTATGTAGTATGATGTAGGCACAGGGCTTCTCATGTTTCCTACTCCTCCGGTCTAAATGTGGAGAAGATTTGGTTGAGTTCTTCCTTCTTTTTCCGACATGTGGGACATCCTCCATCCAAGTCGTGTCACGCAAGAAAATGGAGTGGTAATTGATGCCACGTGATGTGAATCTTGGGTTAAACTGTAAATAGCATATTACTACTCCTGAGTAACTCCAAAAGCGGCCACCGAAGATCTTTATTGGATTTGTTTTTCATCACCAGCATGTCGAGGTGAAAGATGTGCAGGTTCAGTGGGTCCTCTTGCGTTTTCACTGACATGTGGGACCGCATGTGAGCAAACAAACGATGGGCTCCGCGCATCTGCTGGATGGCTGAGAAGAGAGATAGAGGAGGGCTGAGCGCGTACTCCAGGAAATTTGTTCTATGTAACCAACACCTCGATATAGGCTCGATATAGTGGGGTGGCATGGGCTATAACTAGCATTCACGTCTAGCAGTAAGTCACACGCCACCCACACGAGTTCCATCTGACACCAATTTTGTTGGAGTCCATGCTACAGCCATCTCTTCTCCCTCCTGTTTTCTCATGATCGCGTGGTGGGCGGGGTGGGGGTTTGCCGATAGTCGATTTGCTCAACTGCGGTCCCACTTGTAAGTGAGAATGCAACACAACACGCATTCCCCCTTGAGCGGCGTGCCGGACCAACCGCTTGGGGGTGCGACGCGAACACGGCAGGCTTTTCCTTTTGAACTTGTAACTTGTAAAATTTGGTTCTACTCCATGGCATGACCGATAGATAGAAATAACGATTTTCCCTAGAGTAATGAGAAGTTTGGTTCTAGCGCGGTTCATGCATGGAGTACATACGAAAATTAGGAAGTTGATGTGAAAGTTAAGATAATTACTAGTAGTACCATATACTACTACATCGATTTGACAGAAAGATAAAGATACATACGGATCCATCAATGACATCCTCACGCCCTAGTGCGCTAGGTCACCAACTGACGTGTGAGGAGCAGCAGCGTTGGCGGCGAGCTCAACGCGCTTCTGAACAATGCTGTCCAAGGTTGCCCTGTGGTCCAAGAAGGCGAGCGACCTATCGTCCTCCTCTGGCACGTAGTAGTCCTTGTGGACGATGTGCACGTAGACGTGGGTGATTATGTCGATGGTGTCTTGCTGCGCCAGGCGCTATGTGGCGAGCACAACCTCAAGGTGGACATTTCCGGCGCGACGGTGGGCAGTCGCAGGGCCACCAATGCGTCGAAGAGGTTGTCACCATAGAGGCCGTTGAGGCTGGTGGGCATCGCAGAGCTTGGGCGCGTGGGCTGGAGGAGTACGTCAAGGTCGTCCGCGAGCTTCTTGACGATGATGAACTTGTCAAGGAAGCCGACGAGGACTTCGTCGAACAAGTAGATGAAGCTGTCGTTCAAGCGGCCCCTCGCCCTGGCGGCCTCATGCACGACCTAGAGACGTTCCTCGGTGTCGGGCTGCAGGCCGGCGTCGTGGACCATCTGGCACAGCCGGCTGATGCTCGCGCTCATCGCCTCCATCGGTCTAGCTTCTAGTCAACTGATCTTGCGATTGGAGTGATCACTCTTGCTCTTGGTTAGGGTGCGTAGGTGCGTAGGATTTCATAGATTAGACTGGCGGAGAGCATTTATATGAGAAGTGCAGACTATGTTGCATTCACGTCTGTGTTGGCCATCTACTCCTTGGCCCTCTACTGCACCTGCCTTTGGCTGTATGACAGATGGGCCAACCACCTATTGGGCCCACGTGTCATACACCCAAAGGCAGGTGCAGTAAGTCAATGAAGTCGCGCCCCCTCCGTTCCGGTGCAGTATAGTCATCTCATGTCAGGACCCTGATCCTAAGTCACACCGATCTAGCATCTAACACATCATATCACTTTGCGGTCTCACACACGGTATTCCCACGGGTGCCACCTTACCTTGCTCAGGACCATTTGCGCCTTTTGGCTCACGTATATGATAGTGTCGCTAGCATCCATATGACAGAGAACCTTGACCGACATGACTAGTCGTGAACCCAAAGTGGTGCTAACTTACGGGGACAGGCATACATGAATCAACATCGAGCATGTCGGTCAGCAGTGTGTGAATCCGGGCTGTAGCAACTGGGCTAACAGGACTCCGGGAACCCGGGCTGTAGCAGGCTAGCAGGACTCCGGATGTCACCGCGTGACATTTCCCTGAAGGGACAGACACAGGAACAAAGTGAATCACATGCCGGCCAGTCTAAGTGTCCCGGAGCAGTAGTGTTGGGCTAACAGGACTCCGGTAAACCGGGCTGTAGCGGACTACCAAGGCTCAGTGGAAGCACTAGACTACCTTTCCCCATAAGAGAGGCTACCAAGGATAAACAACTAGATTGTCGGATCCCACACATACCAAGCATTTCAATCATACACACAATATGCTCGATATGTGCAAATACAACATGGCATCACAACAAGACTCTACGACTCAGAGTATTTATTCATTAGGCTCCGAGGAGCCAAGTATTACGAACATGGGTCTCATGACCCAACATACAGAGCATACAAGCATCAAGCGGAAGCATAAACATGTCTGAGTACAGACAACTACAAATGAAAGAGGCTGAGAAGCATGACTATCTACAAGACCCTCCCAAGGGTACAAGATCGTAGCTGAGGTATCAAGCTAAACATCAAAGTCCACACGGAACTACTAGTGAGACTAAAGTATCAACAAAGGGGTGGTGGAGTTTAACTGCAGCAAGCCAGCTTTGACTCAGTGGCTATCTGAAACTACGACTGCAAGTAACTCTTTTGGGGTGGCGCACACGAGTCCACATATTCACCATATCAATACACCACTATGGATCCGCTCCCGTATCCCTATGAGAATGCCATCCATAGCACTGACGCTTATCTTGCGCATTTTATAGTATCCACTTTTCACTTGTCTATGAACTGTATAGGCAACCTAGAAGTCCTTCACCGTGGACACGGCTATTTGAATAGATGATGTTAACCCTACAGGGGTGTACTTCTTCACACACGCTCTCGCCACTTACCACCATGTACACGTCATGTATCTCGGCAACCTTCAAGCGGGACCCTGGCGAGGGAGTCGACCATGACCTGACTAACCACACAACTCTCTAGTCCAGGTTTATCGCCTATTCGGGTTCCATCCGCAAGGAGATCCGGCCGAGGTGTCGCTCATGGCCCCAAACGATGAGAGCAGGGTTCCCGAGGCAACAAACGGGCGTCCCGGTACACTGTGCCTCGTGTCTCTACCACAACATAGCCCACCCCTAGGGTCAGTGCTACGCATGGCCCCCAACACATATCCTACAAACACTAGAAACTAGTTGCAACTCCTGGACAGAGATCAAGGCGATTAATAAGCCGAGAGGGTCGAATTACCGGAACCCAATATGTGGTAGTAACTGTTCATGGATGACAAACACATAACTCAGTTCCTGAGGACGGCTGCAATGAGACAACCCACCATGTACTCCTACATGGCCTCTCACCGCTACCTTTACCAAATCATGTTCACACACTTAGCTCTCAACACTAGGACATGTTCACCACATTCCAATTCATCCCCGATGAATTAGACCTGACTCAACTCTAAGCAGTAGCAGGCATGACAACAAGCATGAATGAGTATCCACATCAGGGCTCAAACAACGCCTACTCATGCTGGTGGGTTTCTTCTATTTACTGTGGCAATGACAGGTCATGTAGAGGAAAGGGGTTCAACTACCGCAGCATGTAACCGTTGAATCATTGTTGTCCTAATGCAGTAAAAGAGAGCAGAAGCGAGAGAGTGGGATTGTATCGGAATGAACAAGGGGGTTTTGCTTTCCTGGCACTTCTGAAGATAGTATAGCTCTTCATCGGTGTCATCGATCACGTCGTCGGAACACGTCTATCGAGAGGGAACAACCACCGACAAACAAAGAAGAAACACAATCAATGCCAGCAACAGTATGATGCATGAATGTGACATGGCAATATGCTGTTGATTGGCCTAATGCAACTAGCAACAAGTTAAATGGAGTATTGTCAAAAAAACAAGTTAAATGGAGTTGGCTTTAACACTAGGTTCAAATTCAAACTCCATATGTGCTTTCTTAAATGCCATTTAATTGAATTGTCCTAAACAGAGGACATAAGTTGCTCTAACATGCATGCAAATGCCATAAACAGATTCTTTGGATTTTTCTGATCATTTTTCATATATAAATTATTTCCATTGGAGTTATAGATTATTTTCTATGGATTTTTGAAGTTCAAGTCATTTTCTGGAATTTCTGGTTATTTCGAAAATAAACTAGTTCCAGAAAGATTAACTACGTCAGTACTGCATTAGCATGACGTCAGCAAGTCAACAGAGCTGGTCCAGGTCAAACCTGACCACTGGGTCCCACTAGTCAGTGTCACAGTGCTGGCTCGTGTCACAGACAGGTGGGACCGGTCAACGGACACGTCAGCAAAGTCAATGCTGGCGTGTGGGTCCCACGTGTTTGATTAAATCTAATCCAGACTTAACCCGAGGTTATTTAGTCGGTGGGTCCCTATTGTCAGTGGCTGAGGTGATTAAACTAAACGTGATTAGGCCATAATTACGACGCCACGTCAGCACCATCGGAGTGTAATCGCCGGCGACCAAATCCGCGACGGAGGGCGTCGGGAAAGTGCTATGGGCGGGGGTTTGGCGAGCTGCGGGAACCAGGGCATAGCCCGGGTTTGTCCGCATCCAGGGGAGCAAGTGGGAGGCTGCGGGGACGCCGGAGCTCGCCGGAAACGAGCTCGGGGCGGTAGCCGGAGCACGGCAAGGTGCGCGCGCGGTGCTGCAGTGCATGGCAGGAGCTGTGAGCGATGACGTTGGCCTTCTGGGAGGCTACTGAGTGCGGGAACACGCGCGGGCGTGAGCTGTGGTGGCCCTGGCCACGGCGGCGACATGAACAGTGGCGAGGAGCCACGGCCATGGCGGGGAACAAAGCTAGAGTGCGCATAAACGAGGGGGAGAAGAGGGGTTCGGAGCAGGATCTCACAGCGGATCCAGCGGCGTGCTCAGTGGGCTCATGGAAGGACGTATGGCGGCAGGGCATTGATGGCGATCTCGGGCGGCCGGCGATGAAGAAGACAGCAGCGACGGCTCCACAGGGCGTCCGACGTCTCGTGGCTTGACGAAGAGGTAGCAAGAGACGTGGTAGAGCTTGTGGGAGCATTGGCGAGGCGTGGGTTGGCAGGTGGCCGCGGTAGTGCTCAGCGGCGCGCTGCGGTGCGCTCGGGCGCGAGAGAGAGGGATCCAAGGAAGGGGGTGAGAGCGAGGGAGAGTGAGAGAGAGAGGCAGGAAGGTGCATGCCGCCATCTGGAGTCGTCCATGGCGTCGGCAGAAGCAGGAGGTGGCCATCGGTGGCCGCGCACATGCTAGCGCATCGCGAGCACACACCCTCGTGCTCACTGGCACGAGGTTGAGGAGGACTGGCGCTGGCCAGTGGACTGGGCCGGCATAGTGCCAGGCCGGCTAGGCTGGACAGGTATGCCACGTGAGATTCTAACCCTTTTCTATTTTTGTTTTTTTATTTCTGTAATTTGTTTTGGCTTTAATAAAAATGCCAGAGCATTATCAAAAACCTTGAAAAAAATGTGTGGGCTTTGTTTGGATTATTTGCAACAGCCCTCATTTACTTTCAGGATCATTTGGACATTTAAAATTATTTATAGCATTTAAATGTCCAAGAACAAATAATGTATGATTTAATTCAATAACCCAGAGTGTCCTAGAAAAGTGTGCACCATTTTTGGCAGAGGTTCTGGACCAAAACAAAAATGATGAACATTTATGAGGGGCATTTTGGGTTCATTGAAAAGATTTAACTTGACCCTAGTTGAAATTCATTTGGTGCTAGGGTTTCAACAATCCCCATTTCAACTTTCAAAGAAATTTAGACATGATGCATGGATGCTTGTGCAACTATTTGCAATCAAATTGTAGGGCTGTGTGAAAGTTCAACTATCCCTGGGTGGTTTTGGTAATTCCTAACAACATATAGCTCATTGAGCTAATGCTATTCCAAGATTAATATTTCAGGAAAAGCTCAATGAATGGCATGGCATGGATGAGGAAAATGGACCCCTCAAAATACTAAGGACAAAAAGATTGGCTCAAGCTCAAAGCTCAAGACTCTACATTTTATATTTTAGTGATCCAAGATCACATTGAGTCTATAGGAAAAGCCAGTACTATCAAGGAGGGATGAGGTGTTGCTTGATGAGGTTCTTGCTTCATAGTGCTTAGTGATATGCTCCAAAACCCTCAACTACCTTCCGACATCCACATATGACCTAAACCAAAAGTCAAACTCTGCCCCACCGATTCTTTCTATCCGGCGCCACCGAGTTCAAATGTCATAGCCACTGCCACAAACCCTAGGCAAATCGGTCTCACCGATAGGGGTTGTAATCTCTCTTTTTCCCTTTGTAACGTTTCGGTCCTACCGAGATGAGCGATCGGTCCCACCGAGATTGCAATGTAAACTCTCTATTTCCCTTTTGTAACATTTTGGTCCCACCGAAATGAGCAAATCGGTCCCACGGAGTTTACCTGACCAACTCTCTGGTTAGCTTATTACCAAAATCGGTCCCACCGAGTTTGTGTAATCGGTCACACAGAGATTACGTTATGCCCTAACCCTAACCATATCGATCCTACCGAGTTGCATCTCAGTCCCACCGAAAATCCTAACGGTCACTAGGTTTGCTAAATCGGTCCGACCGAGTTTCTCAATTCGGTCTCACCAAGATTGGTAAATTGTGTGTAACGGTTAGTTTTTGTGTGGAGACTATATATACCCCTCCACCCACTCTTCATTCGTGGGAGAGAGCCATCAGAACATACCTACACTTCCAATACACATTTTCTGAGAGAGAACCACCTACTCATGTGTTGAGGCCAAGACATTCCATTCCCACCATATGAATCTTGATCTCTAGCCTTCCCCAAGTTGCTTTCCACTCAAATCTTCTTTCCACCAAATCCAAATCCTGTGAGAGAGAGTTGAGTGTTGGGGAGACTATCATTTGAAGCACAAGAGCAAGGAGCTCATCATAAACACACCATTTGTTAGTTCTTGGAGAGTGGTGTCTCCTAGATTGGCTAGGTGTCACTTGGGAGCCTCCGACAATATTGTGGAGTTGAACCAAGGAGTTTGTAAGGGCAAGGAGATTGCCTACTTCGTGAAGATCTACCGCTAGTGAGGCAAGTCCTTCGTGGGCGATGGCCATGGTGGGATAGACAAGGTTGCTTCTTCATGGACCCTTTGTGGGTGGAGCCCTCCGTGGACTCGCGCAACCGTTACCCTTCATGGGTTGAAGTCTCCATCAACGTGGATGTACGATAGCACCACCTATCAGAACCACGACAAAAACATCCATGTATCCAATTGCGTTTGAATTCTCCAAACCCTTCCCTTTACACTCTTGCAAGTTGCGTGCTTTACTTTCCGCTACTCATAGACTCTTTGCATGCTTGCTTGAATTGTGTTAAGATTGCTTGACTTGTGCTAAGATAGCTAAAATCTGCCAAAGACTAAAATTGGGAAAAGGATAGATTTTTAATTGGTCATGTAGTCTAATCACCCCCCCCCCTCTAGACATACTTTCGATCCTACAAGTGGTATCAGAGCTTTGGTCTCCATTTGCCTTGATTTTCATAGCTTTTGGAAGTCATGGCCTTGGTTTCACAAACTAGGAGAGTATGGCGTCTAGCGAGGGAAATTACCACCGTAAAGGTCCTTACTTTGATGGTACTAATTTTGCTAGTTGTAAGCATAAGATGAAAATGCATATTCTTGGAAATAACCCCGCCGTTTGGGCTATTGTGTGTGTTGGCTTGCAAGGTGAATTCTTTGATGGGAGAGAACCGAATCGTGAAGCTACCACGGAAGAGTTGAAGATGCTACAATACAATGCTCAAGCTTGTGATATCCGCTTCAACGGATTGTGCCCCAAAGAATTCAACAAAATCAGCCGTCTTGAGAATGCAAAGGAAATTTGGGATACTTTGATTGATATGCACGAAGGTACCAACTCCGTCAAGGAATCCAAGTTGGATGTGCTTCAAAGTCAACTTGACAAGTTCAAAATGAAGGATGGTGAAGGTGTCGCTGAAATGTACTCTAGGATTGCTCTTATCACAAATGAGATTGCCGGCTTAGGAAGTGAAGAGATGACCGACAAATTCATCATCAAGAAGATCCTAAGAGCCTTGGATGGAAAATATGATACCGTATGCACATTGATCCAAATGATGCCAAATTACAAAGATCTCAAGCCAACGGAAGTCATTGGAAGAATTGTTGCTCATGAGATGTCACTCAAGGATAAGGAGGAGCTCCATAACAAGTCAAGTGGTGCTTACAAAGCCTCATGTGAAGCTCCCACATCATCAAGTGAGAAACAAACCTTCAATGAAGAATTGAGCCTAATGGTGAAGAACTTCAACAAGTTCTACAAGAATAGAAGCAAAGAGAGAAGTTCCAAGTCAAGGTCCTACAATGACAAAAGATCTTCTAGTCGAGAGCGAAACTGCTACAATTGTGGAAGACCCGGACACTACTCCAATGAGTGTACGGCTCCCCACAAGAGAAGAGAAGATTCTCCCAAAAGAAGAAGTAGAAGAGAAGAATCACCATCAAGGGAGAGAAGGAGTAGGGATGATCGATATGAATGAAGACCCTCTCGGAGAAGCAAGGATTCGGAAAGGAAGGACAAGTCATCAAGGAGCTACACAAAACGAAGACATCAAGCTCATGTTGGTGAATGGGTATCCGGCTCCGACTCCGACAATGACTCCGAGAGAAGCTATCACTCCGACTCCGAATATACTCAAGATGAAGGTGTTGCCGGTCTAGCACTTGTGTCAACCAACTCCTACGACATATTTGATTCACCAAATGAAGGAATTGGAAGATGCTTCATGGCCAAAGGTCCAAAGGTATCACACCCCGAGTATGTTGATTTCAATAGTGATGAAGATGACTTGTTAGGTGATGATGATTTACTTGTTGACAACTATAGTGATGAATACTATGATGAAACGTCAATTAATCATGCTAATCAAGATGAAACGAATGACAATGATAAGGAGAAGATTGAGTCTCTAACTAAAGAACTAAACACTCTTAAGTTAGCTCATGAAACTATCTTAGGAGATCATCGAGAACTTTTAAGGACTCATGAGAAATTACGTTTTGAGAAGCTCAATCTTGAGCAAGAGCATGAGTTCTTAAAGGCAATCAATGATGATCTTCGCAAGAAAAGTTCTTCTTACATTGCCAAGCGTTTACTCTTATCCACTTACATGCCTCAAGTCAAGTCTAGTAACAAGAACAAGAAAGATTCTTCCTCTAGTAGTAACAATAATCATGCTAAATCCAATGTTGTTGCTTCTAGTAGTTCTCTTGATTCCACTAATGATTCTCTTAGCCAAGTTACACTTGAGCAAGAAAATAGCTTATTGAAGGGAATCATAGAGAAAGGTGTTTACAAGAGCCTTGCCGGGAGTAAGCAATTCGAGGAAATTGTACGCAAGCAAGGAAGGCACCGGAAGAATCAAGGTATTGGTTTTGAACGAAAGTTCAATGCCAATGGAGTTGAGTGGGAAGAAGATCAATACCCCAAGACGAAGTTTGTTCCTCAACAAGAGAAGTATGATCCTACTTCTTCCAAAGGGACACAAGCTCAAGATGATCTTCCACCACAAGACCACAAGCAAAAAGGCAAGGACAAGCTTCAAGAGGAAATTGATGCATTTGAAGAAGCTCCTAAGGCCTTGGTCAAGTGGGTTCCCAAGACTACATCAAGTTCCACTTCATCAAGTACAACTACAACTCCGAGGATTCCCATCAAGATGGTGTGGATCCCGAAGAAGAAGAACTAGAGAGTTCTTGAGGGTGACTCCGCCAACATACTTCACTCTTATCATTTTGGCAAGAACAAGTGCAATCAACTTCCACATCTTGCACTAGTTCAAGGAGTCACAAACCCTCTTATTGGTAAGACAAGGGACAAGGTAACCTAAAGCTTTCATAGACATCATCTTGTGTGTGCATCACTCTATGCCTATGGATATCCTTGTTTGTTCCTTGTGGGACTATCCCGTGTAGGTATTGAAAGTGCAACTCACTCCAAAGGATAGCTCCAAATGATCTACATCAACTTAGAGCATCCACATCTTCAACACCTACATGAAGTCATCATCGACAAAACCCAAGGTTAGTTCATCCCTCTTAAGGGTGATCTCACATCTAGGGGGAGCTTTACTTTAACAATTGAGTTAAAGAAACTCTAATGGTGTGAACACAACAACGCTTTATGTAAAAGTGGTAACCCCACTTGTGCTTAAACGATGAGTATGACCTATGATCAAATGTTCTCATTTGACTCCTAAGTCAATATACTCATATATAGATGACCTAGTCATCGCCAATTGCTTGATAGATGCTATAATTGTTTGTGCATGCTTTGCCACATATTTCATTTGTCATTTTATTGTGTGAGCATGTTGGTTGCATAATTTACTCATTCGAGGACATCAACTTGTTGTTTTGATTGATTGGTTTCCTTTTCTTTTGGCCAAGTGGATGGACAAGAATGCCTAAGAACCTTCTCTAGCTATATATGCTTTTCTCGTCTCAAATTCTATTCATGCTGCATCACAAAGTTTGATCAAGTCAGATTCGAACCACTCTATGTGAGGAGCACTCGGAGTCCCCGATTCATCATAGACTTAAACTTCCAAAACTTCTTTGTGTGTTTCGGTCTGACCAATTCATCCATTTTGGTCATACCGAGATCACTAAGTCAATCTAGGTTTTCAATCTCGATGCAATCGATTCGAACTTTTCGGTCACACCGAGTTTCAGTAACTGCTTGCAGTTATGAAACTCGGTGCCACCGAGTTGTTCCACTCGGTCACACCGATAGGGTCAGGCTATATATATCCACAGGTCAAATTTTGGAAAACTTTCCGAACCTCGTCGCCCGCGCTTAGCCTACTCTGCCTCCCTAGGTCTCCGGATCGTCCTCCTCGTTGCCAGCCGCCTCTTGTCGCCGGTCTCCGCCGCCGTCAACGGGATCATCTCCGTTGTTGCTGCCGTAGCAAGTTCATCGCCGAACTAGGGTATGGACATGAACTTTGTGTTGTTCTAACTCCGATTCCCCAGCACATTGCTTTGCCATGTATCTTGCCACGATTTTGATCATTCTATCCATCGAAAACACTCCGTAGTTTAGTCGTGAATTGAAAATTTAGGGTTAGGTTTCCATCGAAACCATCTCAGACCGACCGAGTTGATGAAATCGGTTCCACCAATTTGGCTTAGGCCATTGCACATGTGACTCTCGGTCTGACCGAGAATTGCAAATCGGTCTGACCGAGTTCAGCACTTTGTGAAACTCTAGCCGTCTCGGTGCCACCGAACTATGACTCGGTCTGACCGAGTTCACTAGTTTAGGTTCCAAAAGCAGCTTCGGTATCACCGAGTTTTCAAATCTGTAGATCCAAAATGCTTTCTGTGGAAAACTAAAACTAAGTTTTTAATTCATTCTTTTGCAAAAACCTCTGTGCTTTGTGATGCTCATCTACTCTACCTCATCTATAATCTATTCACAGGGTCTGCTGTCAGTGTTTGCATCATGTCAGATCAGAGTGACAGTCAGAACAAGTCAGAGGAGCAGGTTCACTTGAGTGAGGGCACTAGTCCCTCTAGCAGCTCAGATGATGGCAGCAGGAGCACACCAAGCAATCTGCCAAAGGCTGCCACCAGGGCTAGCAAGAAAATAACCTCAGAGTTAGAGGATGAGGACTATGTGGCTGAGGAAGAAGAAACCACCTCAAAGAGGAAAGTCCTGAAGAAGGAATATGGCACAACTGCTGCCACCAAGCCAGGAATGAAGCAAAAGGTTCCTGCCAAGAGAGATCCAATGTCTAAAGCTAGAAGATCCACTCAAGAGACTTTGGGATCTGCACCCAAAGAGCAGGTTGTGGCAGAAATAAAAGGAAGGAAAGGGTCAAAAAGACTAGTGCCATAGTGCTTGGGAGATCTTCAATCATGAAAGACTCTGAAGAAGAGGAAGAGGAAGAGGATGCAGTACCAGCACACAAAGCTCAAAAGCTTATGGGAGATGCCATAAGATCAGGGGCTGCTCCATATAAGCCCAAAGGAACTCCCAAGCCATCTGCTCCAAAACCCAAAACTGCACCAAAGAGGAGTACCAGGAACATTCCAGTTGCTGAGAAAAACAAGGCCCAGTGCCTGAAACTGTTGCTGAAGAAGAAGATGATGAGACACATGTTTTGAGGAAGTTAAAGCCAAAAAAATCCAGATCATAATAATGCTCATCCTGTAGCAGAAAACATGAAGATCAGGAAGGACTCAGGATTGAGGCTATGGAGAGAGTCAGATCCATATGCCACCAGAAGGAGAACTACTGTGGACTACAGGTTCCATACCAAAGAATAGCAGGATTTTTATGAGACAATGTTGCTTGACAAGAAACCAATAGTATGTGACATGAGATGGGTCAACTGGGAGTACATCAAGGAGAATGAAGAACACTATCCAGGAGTATATGATAGTTTCAAGGCTTGTGGAGTTGATGAGTTTGTGGCTCAGAAGCTCACAAAGTGGAATGATGAGCTTATCATGCAGTTCTACTCCATAGCTCACTTCTACCTAGATGGCAAGATAGTCTGGATGTCTGAAGGCACTAGATACCAGTCAACAGTAGCAGAATGGGCTCAATTGATCAATGCTCCTGAGGAGAATGAAGATGACTTGGATGTCTATGCCAAGAAGAAGAAGGATCACAACTCCATGGCTAGCATGTACAAGGAAATTCCTGATGCAGATCTTGAGACTCACCAATTTGGAACAGTGAAACACCTGCTGTCAGGACTGCCTACTATCAATTGGATCCTCAGGCACACTCTTCTGCCCAAGTCTGGTGATCACAGAATGATCAGAGGCCACTCCATCAATCTGCTACATATATTTGATGTGCCACAAAAGTTCAAGGTCATGAGTCTTATAGTTGAAACTATCAAGAGGACAGCTGCTGACCAAAAGAGAAGCTGTGGGTATGCACCACAGATCCAGGAGTTGATTAACTCCAAGATGGGCACTGGCACATACTTGTTGGACAAGGAGCACATGCCTATCTATCCAGACTTTGAGGACAACCAAGTGGTTATGAATGAGGATGAACCATCTTCTGTGCATGTTCAAGCAAAGAGGGAGAAGGCAAAGGCTGAGAAAGCTGCAAAGATGCCAACCATGGAAGAGGCATCTCAGTATCTTCTGAAGAGCAAGCAAGATCAGCTCGGCTACTTGATTGCATCCACTCTAAGGATTGAGAAAGGGCTGGCCACCCTAACTCAAAACCAGGAGAGCTTGGAGAGGATCGTGGAGCAGAAGTTCTATGACATGGATGTGAAGGTAACTGAGATCCAGTCTGTTGTGGAGCAACTTCAGGATGATATGCAGGAGAGGAAGGGCAAGACAACCACTGATGCATTTGCCAGAGTGCCTAGAGCTCAGAGATCTGCTGCAGTGCCTGTTCCAGACACCAGAGCAACTTCATCTGCACCAGCTATAGCTTCAGTGCCACCAGCTCCAGCACCTACTCCATCAGCTCCATCTACATCGACTGAAGCCTTCGTTGTTGGAGTTATCTGGACACCACCACCTGAAGACCAAACCTGAGAGACGATTTAGTGCTATGCATTTTCTATGAACTTTTTGGTAACTTGTTGCCCAAGGGGGAGAAAAATGTATAGATCATAGGCTTCGAGAGAGAGTGTTGCTTTTTTATTCTCTCTTGCTTTGGTGGTTGAACTTTATTTGCTTGTTTGAGATACTTTCTGTCTGTGTGATACTTGGATGATCATGTGTGTTTGATCATATGCTGCATTAATGCTTGTTGGATGACATTATCATTTTATCCCTATATGATCATTCACTTTGCTTGGTGATGAGTGCATGTATTTAATTATTATCATTTTGAGCGCTCCACCAAGATGTATGTGACATGGAAGAGTAACCCATGAGCCTAACTCTCTGTGCATTTGCAGTCCAAAGCAAATCATAAACTATGCACAAATTTAGGGGGAGCTCTTGCTTTTCACATACTTCTCAAAGCGACAATGTTTTTCACTCTTATTATCATTCGTCGAAGCTTTGATCTATATGTTGTCATCAATTACCAAAAAGGGGGAGATTGAAAGTGCAACTATCCCTAGGTGGTTTTGGTAATTCCTAACAACATATAGCTCATTGAGCTAATGCTATTCCAAGATTAATATTTCAGGAAAAGCTCAATGAATGGCATGGCATGGATGAGGAAAGTGGACCCCTCAAAATACTAAGGACAAAAAGATTGGCTCAAGCTCAAAGCTCAAGACTCTACATTTTATATTTTAGTGATCCAAGATCACATTGAGTCTATAGGAAAAGCCAATACTATCAAGGAGGGATGAGGTGTTGCTTGATGAGGTTCTTGCTTCATAGTGCTTAGTGATATGCTCCAAAACCCTCAACTACCTTCCCACATCCACATATGACCTAAACCAAAAGTCAAACTCGGCCCCACCGATTCTTTCTATCCGGCGCCACCGAGTTCAGATGTCATAGCCACTGCCACAAACCCTAGGCAAATCGGTCTCACCGATAGGGATCTCGGTCACACCGAGATGGGGTTGTAATCTCTCTGTTTCCCTTCGTAACGTTTCGGTCCTACCGAGATGAGCAATCGGTCCCACCGAGATTGCAATGTAAACTCTCTATTTCCCTTTTGTAACATTTCGGTCCCACCGAAATGAGCAAATCGGTCCCACCGAGTTTACCTGACCAACTCTCTGGTTAGCTTATTACCAAAATCGGTCCCACCGAGTTTGTGTAATCGGTCACACAGAGATTACGTTATGCCCTAACCCTAACCATATGGATCCTACCGAGTTGCATCTCAGTCCCACCGAAAATCCTAACGGTCACTAGGTTTGCTAAATCGGTCCGACCGAGTTTCTCAATTCGGTCTCACCGAGATTGGTAAATTGTGTGTAACGGTTAGTTTTTGTGTGGAGGCTATATATACCCCTCCACCCACTCTTCATTCGTAGAGAGAGCCATTAGAACATACCTACACTTCCAATACACATTTTCTGAGAGAGAACCACCTACTCATGTGTTGAGGCCAAGATATTCCATTCTCACCATATGAATCTTGATCTCTAGCCTTCCCCAAGTTGCTTTCCACTCAAATCTTCTTTCCACCAAATCCATATCCTGTGAGAGAGAGTTGAGTGTTGGGGAGACTATCATTTGAAGCACAAGAGCAAGGAGTTCATCATCAACACACCATTTGTTACTTCTTGGAGAGTGGTGTCTCCTAGATTGGCTAGGTGTCACTTGGGAGCCTCCGACAATATTGTGGAGTTGAACCAAGGAGTTTGTAAGGGCAAGGAGATCGCCTACTTCGTGAAGATCTACCGCTAGTGAGGCAAGTCCTTCGTGGGCGATGTCCATGGTGGGATAGACAAGGTTGCCTCTTCGTGGACCCTTCGTGGGTGGAGCCCTCCGTGGACACGCACAACAGTTACCCTTCGTGGGTTGAAGTCTCCATCAATGTGGATGTACGATAGCACCACCTATCGGAACCACGACAAAAACATCCGTGTCTCCAATTGCGTTTGAATTCTCCAAACCCTTCCCTTTACACTCTTGCAAGTTGCATGCTTTACTTTCCGCTGCTCATAGACTCTTTGCATGCTTGCTTGAATTGTGTTAAGATTACTTGACTTGTGCTAAGATAGCTAAAATCTGCCAAAGACTAAAATTGGGAAAATGATAGATTTTTAATTGGTCAAGTAGTCTAATCACCCCCCCTCTAGACATACTTTCGATCCTACACTGTGACATCTCACCGGACCTCTAGTTGGGGTCAAACAAGAGAACTTTGATGTTTACTAGTTTATTGGTCCCCTTTGCATTTTGTGCCAAGTTTTGACCTTTGATTTAGCTAATAAAATGCTAATGCATGTAACCAAAAATGTTGTGTAAGTCACCTTACGAAAACCAAATAATGCCAAAATACTTAGGCACAGTACATTAACTCCCTCCTCGTTTCTTATTTCGTGACATATCAACTAATGAGAGATGTGGGTCGTGCATGCTTTCCATGACTTGAGACTACCAAACATGACATGCAGTGGTTAGTTCATTGCATGTAATCCTATTAATTAGCAAAAAGACATTAAGTTCTCTCGATTTCCCCTTCGTCTTGGTCACGGTGCACAACCTAAGAGCATGGTTAATAGTATAGCCAGCTGCTGGCTATATGATATTGCCATGTCATATAGAGCCATCACTTGTAGCCACTCATACAATAAGGTTAGCTATAAGGCTGGCTATAAGAGTACTACTTTTTCTCATCTTCTCTCTCTCTCTCTCTTTCTTCATATTTATTGTATTGGCCTAGGAATCCGCATATAGCTAGGCTCTTGCATGAGAGGCCACTCCTTTTTTTCACTTGCTCTAAGATGACTTATACACCTAGACGGAGGTAGTAGTCTCAAGTCATTAGATGCATACACACCCCATGCCTCGTATTGGGTGATTTCTTTTTTTGTGGCAAAAAACAGGGAACGAGGTGGGTAGTTAATGCACCGCGCGTAAAAGTTTTCGGATTACTATTTCATTTTCGTAACGTGACTAATGCACCAGTACGGAGGGAGTACAATAGTAGTCTTTGATTGCAATTTTTTGTTGGTAGCTTACAAAGCTGAGTGTTCGATGAGTACAATAGTAGTCTGATTGATGAGACTTTTGATTTGAGCCATCTACCGGAAGGAATAAAACAATACACCATGTATTTATTTACAGAGGGAGTAGTACATTTTTTGTGACATGCATTACTAGATATTGCTAGTCAAATACTAAATCCAGATGGTCGTGGTAGTACTACTAAATCCAGACGATGGTGCTAGTACTACTAGTAGTACTGTACTACCCGTTGGTGAAATTATTACGTGTTGCTCCTCATAGTGAAGTGACAAGACCCTGCGCCGGAGATGACACCTGAGTATAGGCGCCGTGTTCGGCATACCATAGTCAGCCTCACCATCTGCAGTCACTATCATCATGGCTGTAGAGCTAGCCTGCTTACAACTAGCCATGTTTGACATAATTTCCCGTGCGTAGAGGCCCATGCATTGCACAGAACACCAAGATTGGGGGTGGACGGCGCTGGCAGCGGCCATTGCGCCAGATTTTTCCATGGCCTTCTAGATGTGATGGGGATGAGATAAGGCTGATTGTGAGAGACAAGGAGTTGTTTGTAAATAGGGAAAAAGTGCGGGCAACTTTTTGCTAAACTGGACAAGTTTGGTTTGTATGCGTAAGATCTAGATCCGATGGCTATTGGTGAAAGATGGCAGGCACAACATCATCACCAACTCAGGACCTCTTTGATTCGCAGGCACTACAAGAAATATGTCAACTTGTGACCACCACTATTGGTCGCTGAAAGGTCATAGTTTTTCATTGGTGACCTTTTTGTGACCAAAAACAAAAGATCAAAAGTTGGCGGTCATAAACTGAAATTAGTGACCTTCTTTGCAATATGTAAAAGGTCGTTGGTTCCATGACCAAATTTTTGGTCACTAGCAACCTCCCCAGACCACGTAGGCATCCAGCGTGGTTGTCGGCGTTCTGGGAACGGGGGTCCCCAGACTTGCCTTCCTGTGGCCCGTGGCGTGGCTCAAAAGGGGGCCCAGCACGGCCCATCTTCATCAACACAGACCCAAGACCCTCGTGAGGGGCCAAGCCTCGCGGGGCGGACGACACGGAGCTTCCTCAGGCATGGCCTCATCAGGCTGGCTCGCGAGGAGGCGGAGGGATCAAGGCGGGGTACCTCACGAGGTGCCCGTGACGCAAGCCATGACGACCAAAGGCGCCAGGCGGGCGCCAGCCGCGCAGTGTCCTCCTTTCCTCTTTGGTGCAAAGGGATCAAGCGCAGGCGAGAGCATCAAGCAAAGGCACCCGTTTCGGTGCAACGAGACCAAGACCAGTCCAACGGCAGGGAGGAAGTCGTTGTGGAGCCCAAGCCAGCGTCACCACCAGAGCCTTTGGCAGGCGAGGACCAACTTTAGTCAGGATAAGTGTGCCAGAGTTCCCCTTCAAAATGGCCAATTGTTGGTGCCCTTCCCGCTCAATATTTGGGAAGAGGCCCAGGGCCTTTTCCTATAAATAGGACTAGCCACCCACAAGGTAGAAGGGGGATGGGAGATCGGATCGGAATCAGAGAGAGAATCGAGGAGAGAGAGAGAGAGAAGGGTGACTGAACTCCTCCTAGCAGTTCATCCCCCCAGCCAAGAACAGACCCTCGTGAGGCTGTTCTTCCTTGTATTGCTCATCATCATCAGCCCAAGAGGCAATCCACCACACCACACACTGGAGTTGGGTATTACACCACAACGGTGGCCCAAACCAGTATAAACCCTGTGTCTCTTGTGTTGTTCTTTCCATAGCTTAGATCTTAGCGAGGCGGAGGGGTGCAGGTAGGTAGAAGGCAAAATCTCCGAGCGCACCTCAGTGTTTGAACCTTAAGGGTCTGTCGGAACCCGAAATCCGACAGTGGCAAGCTGATGTGGCACAAGAATCAGCCCGGTCTGATTCGGTTTTCTACATGGGCCTAGCCCAACAATTCGGCCGTTTTAATATTTATTTTTCCTATTAATTTTTGCTAGCTACATGGGCCTGGCCCAACAATTTGGCCTTCTTATTTCATTCCATTTCGTAGTCCATTTCATTAAGCCTTTTTACAGGTTTTTCATAAATGCAGAATATTCCAGTCCACTATTGTTTGGGCGATAGCCTTTATAGAGCCCAAATACTATTCGATCCAGTAGAACATTCATCTTTGTCATTCACATATTTCATGTTACACATTTCAAATGCAAGCAATCAATAATTATCTCAATTAAATGATCAAATCCACAAACTCACAACACACATACATGTCTGCACGATCCAACAACTGTACATATACAATAAAAAACAAATACACGGGCACCATCAACTAAAACTATGGTGCACATATCCAGGCTTCTTCTGATCTTCTGTTATAGTAGTAGCAACCTCGACGACATTAGATCTTGATCTACATAAATTATTAGTGAGATACAGTGGAAGTTAAATCATTGCCAATAAAATATATCCATTCAAGAGAATAAAAATTATACATAAATGCCCAAATGCCTCACTTCAGTAAGCACTAAGAATGGCATAGCAAAACTTCCAAAACATGACTGCAACACGTTAACATATGAAGCATAATGATAAAACAGAACAATGGATTTACTGTGTCTATATTCTGGTGACCCTGTCATTTGTTACATGATACACTCATGTGTACATATTCTGATAACCATTACCATCTAGCCAAGAACAACATGGACATGATACCAGATACCTACCAAGACATAGAAAGTCATTCACTATAAACAATAAACAGAAAATACAGCAGAGAGAGTGTCTCTCTCACCAGATGTGGTGGTCGCTACTGGAATTATAGAGTTCAATACAGACAAGGCAGCTTAATACAAGATAAGATAAAAAATAAGCCACATATTTTCTGCTAGCAAACAATAGGTTGAAACCATGTCATGGCTGCGAATACAGGAACTAAGTTATAATGACACTGGTCCCTTTAATGTTTTACTTTATCTGTCCATCAAGACTGGAAGTTCAAGAGAATTACTTGGATGTTATAACAGTTTCAACGCGTTTAAATAACAGTGTGACAAAAGCCAGCCATGCCTCGACGATCGTGGTATCAAAGACCACGTAGGCAAGAAAGGGGAGGGACCAAAGAACTCACCTAAACCACTCATGCCGCATCCAGCACCGCTGGCACCACCTATTCCTGCTCAAATAGAGTAGAATGTCATGGGACAGTGACTTATCAATAATAGCATTTCAGGAAAACAGGAGGTTTACATGATAGTATGTAATGGGACAGTGACCTATCAATCACATAACATAGTCCAACAGAAACATCTCTATTTGCCCCTAAACTAAACCAAGATAGTATGTATTGCAGATAAAACCAACCTACAGCAGCCATGGTACTAAGAAGAGTAGTAGGTCAGCCTCCTATACACCCAATCTACAGCAGTTGCGGCTACACCCAAACTACATCAGTAGTTCTACCGGTAGCAACAGATCGAGTCAATTGTCTCCTACAGCAGCTTACCATGAGCGAAGTTGAGGAGGGCCGGGGCAGGAGTAGCTGGATGCAGGTCGCGGGCATGGTCGGGGAAGGACGCAGGTCGTCCGAGGATTCTGTCGACGCTGTCGCCGTCTTGGTTGCCGGAGAGCTGTGGTCGTGGCTGTGTCCACATGCCTGTATCCAGCCTGCAGCCATCATACATACATTCAGTTTATTCAGCATAATCCTACTATCATTTCCAAGCGAACTAGCCAGAGTTCTGTAGTGTAAATATGTATCTGAAAATTGAATTATTTGTATCAAGGATAGTACTACGAAATAATTTCTCGCAAACTGGTTCAGATTGCCTTCTAGCATCTTTACGGTAGGCATAATGAAAATACCAATTGTTTCCATTCAACTCCTTCTACTTCTGTATAATACTACAAGAGTCCAGACAGCTCCCAATTTCTAACTGAAGATTAGCAGCAGTTCAGTTTTAGTAAATTGTTCTTAAGACAGTTTCATTACACTGTCTTCCAGCACAAGCTGGTCATGTCAATGCAGCAAAGAGTATCGACCAGTAGGAACAAGGAATCTGGCAATGGCGCATCTCACTTGGTGAGGGAGTCCTGGATTAGGGGGTATCCGGATAGCCGGATTATATCCTTTGGCCGGACTATTGGACTATGAAGATACAAGATTGAAGAATTTGTCCCGTGTCCGGATGGGACTCTCCTTGGCGTGGAAGGCAAGCTTGGCAATACGGATATGTAGATCTCCTTCCTTGTAACCGACTCTATGTAACCCTAGCCCCCTACGGTGTCTATATAAACTGAAGGGTTTAGTCCGTAGGACAAACAACATACAATCATACCATAGGCTAGCTTCTAGGGTTTAGCCTCTTCGATCTCGTGATAGATCAACTCTTGTAACACTCATATCATCAAGAACAATCAAGCAGGACGTAGGGTTTTACCTCCATCAAGAGGGCCCGAACCTGGCTAAACATCGTGTCCCCTGCCTCTTGTTACCATCTGCCTTAGACGCACAGTTCGGGACCCCCTACCCGAGATCCGCCGGTTTTGACACCGACATTGGTGCTTTCATTGAGAGTTCCTCTGTGTCATCATCATTAGGCTTGATGGCTCCTTCGATCATCAATAGCGATGCAGTCCAGGGTGAGACTTTTCTCCCCGGACAGATCTTTGTATTCGATGGCTTCGCACTATGGGCCAACTCGCTTGGCCATCTGGAGCAGATCAAGAGTTATGCCCCTGGCCACCAGGTCAGGTTTGCAAGCTTAAACTACACGGCCGATATCCGCGGAGACTTGATCTTCGACGGATTCGAGCCCCTACCGAGTGCGCCACACGGTCATGATGAGCATGATTTAGCTCTACATCAAACAGTGTTCAGGAGATCGCACTGGCAACCGCTCCGACCCTCAATTCGGAGCCAATCGCGCCATCCATGGACGGGTGGATAGACCCCGCAACGGAGGCTGCATCCTAAGCTGTGATCGAGCCGAGTATCGACCTTACCCTTCACGGGAGCCGTGATGCCGAACTACCGAATTCTTCCCCGGCCACGGACTCCGAACCGCCTGCGCCCGTGCCTATCGAATCCGACTGGGCGCCGATCATGGAGTTCACCTCCGCGGATATCTTTCAGCACTCACCCTTTGGCGACATACTGAACTCATTAAGGTCTCTCTCCTTGTTAGGAGAGTCCTGGCCGAACTATGTCTGGCAGGATTGGGATGCGGATGACGAAGAAATTTGCCGCCCACCCACCACCCACTTAGTAGACACTGTCGACAATTTGACCGACATGCTCGACTTCGACTCCGAAGACATCGACGGTATGGATGAAGATGCAGGAGACGAACAAGAACCACTGCCCATAGGGCACTGGACAGCCACCTCATCATATGATATATATATATATATATATGGTGGACACACCCAAAGAAGGCAATGGTGACGGGACAGCGGAGGATGACCCCTCCAAGAAGCAACCCAAGCGCCGATGACAACGGCGCCGCTCTAAGTCTCGCCAAAGCAAAAGTGGTGATACCTGCACAGGAGATAATAGCACTCTGGACAGTGCCGAAGATAATGACAATCCCCTCCAGCAAGATTTAGAGCAGGAGGACGGAGAAGCCAGCCCTCCCGAGAGAGAGGCAAATGGAGAGGCGTAGGATGATAATTACATGCCTCCCTCCAAAGATGAGGCAAGCCTCGACGATGACGAATTTGTCGTGCCTGAGGATCCCGTCGAGCAAGAGCGCTTCAAGCGTCGGCTTATAGCCATGGCAAATAGCCTTAAGAAAAAGCAACAGCAGCTTCAAGCTGATCAAGATTTGCTAGCTGACAGATGGACTGAAGTCCTTGCGGCAGAGGAATATGAACTCGAACGCCCCTCCAAGAGTTACCCAAAGTGCATGTTGCTACCCAGACTCGAGGAGGAAGCATTAAATCCTACATCTCCAGCGTATGACGTGGCTGATCGGCCACCTCGTGGTCACGACAGAGAGGCATTTCAGCCAAAAGCTCAGCCCGCACCCCGATGCCACTCAAACAAAAATGTCAAGGCACGGGGAAACACGCTAGACCTGCGAGATGTATTGGAGGACAAAGCAAAAAATGCAAGATCGATCTACGGATCACGAGGGCGCGCCACTACGCGAGACGATAACTGTCACGCCGGATATAGTAAAAGTAAATCTGGCCGGGCCGAACACAGCGGACAAGACTCATTTGAGTTGCGTCGCGATATAGCCCAGTATAGAGGCGCCACACACCCCCTATGCTTCACAGATGAAGTAATGTATCACCAAATCCCAGAGGGTTTCAAACCCGTAAATATCGAATCATACGACGGCACAACAGATCCTGCGGTATGGATCGAGGACTTCCTCCTGCACATCCACATGGCCCGCGGTGACGATCTACACGCCATCAAATACCTCCCACTCAAACTCAAAGGACCAGCTCGGCATTGGCTCAACAGTTTGCCAGCAGAATCCATTAGCTATTGGGAGGATCTAGAAGCCGCATTCCTCGACAACTTCCAGGGCACTTATGTGCGACCACCAGATGCCGATGACTTGAGCCACATAATTCAGCAGCCAGAGGAATCGGCTAGGCAATTCTGGACATGGTTCCTAACAAAGAAAAATCAAATCGTCGACTGTCCGAATGCAGAGGCCCTAGCAGCTTTTAAGCACAACATCCATGACGAGTGGCTTGCCCGGCACCTTGGCCGGGAAAAGCCGAAATCTATGGCAGCCCTCACGACACTCATGACCCGCTTTTGCGCAGGAGAGGACAGCTGGCTGGCTCGAAGCAATAACATATCAAAGAACCATGGTACTTCGGATACCAAGGATAGCAATGGCAGGTCACGTCGCAACAAACACAAGCACCGCATCAATAATGACAATACCGAGGATACGACAGTCAATGCCGGATTCAGAGGCTCTAAACCCGGTCAGCGGAAAAAGCCATTCAAAAGAAGCACTCCGGGCCCGTCCAGTTTGGACCGTATACTCGATCGCTCGTGCCAAATACACGGCACCCCCGACAAGCCAGCTAACCACACCAACAGGGAATGTTGGGTGTTCAAGCAGGCCGGCAAGTTAAATGCCGAAAACAAAGATAAGGGGCTACATAGCGATGACGAGGAGGAGCCCCGGCCGCCGAACACCGGACGACAGAAGAGGTTCCCCCCACAAGTGCGGACGGTGAACATGATATACGCAACCCACATCCCCAAGAGGGAGTTGAAGCGTACGCTAAGGGACGTATATGCGTTGGAGCCAGTCGCCCCAAAGTTCAACCCATGGTCCTCCTGTCCGATCACCTTCGATCATAGGGACCACCCCACTAGTATCTGCCATGGTGGATTCGCCGCACTGGTCCTATACCAAATCATCGACGGATTTCACCTCACTCGAGTCCTTATGGACGGCGGCAGCAGCCTGAACCTGCTTTATCAGGACACAGTGCGCAAAATGGGTATAGGCCCCTCAAGGATCAAACCCACAAAAACGACCTTCAAAGGCGTCATACCAGATGTAGAGGCCCATTGCACAGGCCCAGTCAGACTGGAAGTGGTCTTCAGATCCCCGGATAACTTCCAAAGCGAGGAGTTAATCTTCGATATAGTCCTGTTCCGCAGTGGCTATCATGCACTGCTCGGGCGAAACGCATTTGCAAGATTCAATGCGGTACCGCATTATGCATACCTCAAGCTCAAGATGCCAGGACCTCGGGGGGTCATCACAGTCAATGGAAACACAGAGCGCTCTCTCCACACGGAGGAGCACACTGTGGCCCTCGCAGCAGAAGCACAAAGCAGCCTCTTCAGGCAATCCACCAGTTCAGTGATTAAACGCCCGGACACCATCAAGCGCGCCCGGAGTAATCTGCAGCAAGACCACCTGGCACGCTCCGAGCTTGCATAGCAATGCGGCCCCCACCCCAGTCCCCGCCAAACGGCGAAATCCGTGCCACGCGTACATAATTACGCATTGAAAATACCATGGGCATAGATGGGGGGGCACGACTAAGGCACGCCCCAAAACGCGGCTCAACCGCACTAGGGGCTTCCCGCTTTGTTATTCTTTTCTCTCTTTCAGGACTTTACTCTCCGGAAACCCCGTCCGGCAGTACGATTGCCGGATACATGATACAACAACCAAGGAGGCAGAAAGCTATGTCGCATCATGGAATTCCCAGGTTGTCTCTGATAACGAGTGAAATGCTTGCTTTAAATACCATTCCTCAGCTTGCCCTTGGAGGGGACATGTCAAATAGTCCTACTTTTTGCTTATCGCACTACTTGTATCATTTTGCTTCGACGCACCTTTTTGAGTAAACAATGCATAGCACTAGACTATTACCGCATTCTCTATTCTTTTTTATATATATGTTCATTCATGACATTCAGCACCCGTACACTCTAGTACGGCAAAATACGCCAGGGGATTAAGCATACCCCATAATACGGCGTGGAAAGTCCGAACACTTTCAACAGTGGGGCACCCTGAACTTATAGCATTATATGCATCAGCTCCGAATCATGTCTTGGGTCAATAGTTGGGTTTGCCCAGCTCCCATGTTTTGGTACCTTACGTTCCGCTATATCAGCTAAGGTAGCACTGGGAGAACTACTGCGATTGTGCCCCGGTTCATCTAGGCTAAGCACCTCAATAGAGAAAGCTAAAACTAACTGTCATGATAAGGCGAGAGTTGGTCGCTGTTCGAGAGGTCTCGAGTCCCTAAAGACTTATGCCGCTTCGGGCGAGGAGTCGGCTTTGTCCGGCTTAGGCGTGTATAGAACCCCGAATTTGGCCTTCCGAATACTAGGGGCTTAGCCAAAATTTAAAATTGTAGACTTCTATGGCTATGTGAGAGTGATAAAGCATTATAGTCTGATTGCCTTGTTCATTGAGCTGAGCACCTCCCTCGAAGGACCCAACAATGGGAAAAAGAGTGCTCAGATTTATCCCGAACACCCCAGCACTCGTGGCATGGGGGCAGAAGCCGACGACTGGCAATCTCTCAGATTTGATAAACAGCCGCACAGAAGGTAATATTTTAAATTCAAACAAGCGTTGCATAGCGCACATGAACAAGTTTTCATAACACATGATCGCACGACCAAGTTCATTCAAAAACTACATCCTTCAGGACACCCTCATAATACATCTGCCACAAGATGGGCACCCTTCAGGACACCCTCATAATACATCTCAGGGTGGCGATGCTCCTTTCCCTGCGGCGGCCCCTCCTTCACCAGCTTCTGGGCGTCCATCTTGGCCCAGTGCACCTTCGCACGGGCAAAAGCCCGGCGTGCAGCTTCGATGCAGACGGACCGCTTTATGACTTCCAGCCGTGGGCAGGCATCCACAAGCCGCCTCACTAGGCCGAAGTAGCTATTGGGAAGGGAGTCACTAGGCCACATCCAGACTATAAGGCCCCTCATGGCCTGTTCGGCCGCCTTGTGCAGCTCGACCAGTTTCTTCAGTTGGTTGCTCACAGGCATCGGGTGTTCGGTCCCAGTGTACTGAGACTAGAACAACTTCTTCGTCGAGCTTCCCTCCTTGACCCGATAGTACTTTGCGGCATTCGGCATGTTGCAGGGCAAATCTGTGAATGCTCCTGGAGAGCTCCGGACTCGGGTAAGTAATAAGTAATTTACTTTCACCTGCTTGCTTTGCATAATGAATGCCTTACCCACCGCTATCTTCCTCGTCGCCTCAATTTCCTGGAGGGCCTTTTGGGCTTCAGCCTTGGCATGCTTTGTGCTCTCCAGGGCCGCGGCAAGCTCGGACTCTCGCGTCTTTGAGTCAAGCTCCAAAGTCTCGTGTTTCGTCACAAGAGCCTGGAGCTCTTGCTGCACCTCGCCCACCCGTGCCTCTTGTTTCTCCCGCTCAGTGCGCTCCTTGGCCACTTTGTTTTCGGCCTCGGACAGCGCTTGCTTCAGGGTCGCCACTTCGGTCGTGGCCCCTGGCACATCCATGATGATCCTGTCATTTTGCAACCACATCTTTATATATATATAGACACACACAAGGTATTACTTACCTTTGTTCTCCTCGAGCTGCCTCTTCGCAAGGCCGAGCTCTTTCTCGGACCGCTCGAGGTTCTTCTTCATTGCGGCGACCTCAGCAGTCAGTGCGGCAGAGGTCAGCAGTGAAACCTGCATATGCATCCAAACATACTTATATTAGACTCCTACACATATTATTTGATCCTCTATTCGGCTTTTCTTTGTGAACACCAAACAGAGCATCAGGGGCTACTGTCTATGCGGTAATATTTTCCTATATCTTAAATACTTACCTCAAAGCCTGTTAGAAGGCTGGCACAGGATTCAGTCAGTCCGCTCATGGCGGACTGAACCTTGTTGATCACCGCACTCATAATAGTGCGGTGCTCTTCATCGATGGAAGCGTCGCGAAGCGCTCCCAGCAGGTTGTCCAGTGCCTCTGGATGGACAGAGGTCACTGGCACGGGCGGCTTGCCCCACTTGGCAGGGGGCCGCCTACCGGAGTCCGAAACCACTAGAGGTTCCGGCGCGGTGTTCGGCTGAGGGCCAAACTTGAAGCCCATGGGAGTCTTGCTCCCTATGCTCCTGGAGTCCGGAAGGTCGCCTTGAGGCTCCTCCGGGACTATCTCCCCCCGGCTCGGTGCCCCTTGAGACAATACCTCAACATTGTCCATAGGGCAAGGAGAGGAGGCGGTTGGAAGTGTATCACTATTCATATCCGACGAATCCAAGGCACCGTCTGACGAGGATACGTCGATACAGGCTCGGGGCGGACTGCATAATCATATTCGACGTTAGGAGAAGCAGTGCAACAAAAGTATGCTATGAGTTACTCTGGTATCCGAATACTTACGACTTCGCCAGGGGCTTGGCCCTGAGTAGCCACTCGTCTTCGCCGTCGGCGGTGGTGATGGAACAGTCTGGAAGGAGAGTCCTTCCCTTCTTGGACCCTTCGGCCTCCCCGGTTGGGGCGGCCTTCCTTTTCTTGTCTCCCCCGGCTGGAGGGGGAGAATCTTCATCTTCCTCCTCGTTTTCATGGGAGGAGTGCGTCTTGGAGTTATCGGACGATGTGTACGATACCACCTGGCGCCGGGAACTCTTTCGGGTTCTCGTGGCCTTCTTCTTGGTCTTCTCCGGCACCTCATAAGGAGCCGGAGTCCGCATCTCCGTCAGGAGAGCGTCTGCAGGGTCTTCGGGCAGAGGGGCCGAACAGTTAATCTGCTCCGATATCTCCACCCAGTCCTGTCAAAGGCATGGGAGCTCAGACCCCGCACATGGTTAAGCTATGGGAAATAAATACCCTACCAGATGTACAGAACTTATCGGATTCGTAGGGCGCTTCACGCTTAGCCCGCGGTCCTCGATAAGAGAAGGGGGGACCTCGGCGCCCTTGAACAGCACCTTCCAGACGTCCTTATGCATCGTGTCGAAGAGCTCGCGTAGATTCTAGTGCTGGGCCGGGTCGAACTCCCATAAGTTGAAAGCCCTTTGTTGACACGGGAGGATCCAGCGGAAGAGCATGACCTGGACTATGTTGACAAGCTTAAGTTTCTTGCTTATCATGTTCCGGATACACTTCTGTAGTCCGTCCAGCTCCACCGATGAGCCCCGGGACAGGCCCTTCTCCTTCCAGGAAGTGAGCCGCGTGGGGATTCCGGATCGAAACTCAGGGGCCGCCACCCAGTTGGTGTCGCGCGGCTCGGTGATGTAGAACCACCCTGATTGCCACCCCTTTATGATCCCCACGAAGGAGCCCTCGAGCCATGTAACGTTGGGCATTTTTTCCACCATGGCTCCACCGCATTCCGCTTGTTGGAAGCCTACTACCTTCATCTTGATATTGAAGGTCTTCAGCCACATGCCGAAGTGGGGCCGGATGCGGAGGAAAGCCTCGCACACGACGATGAACACCTAGATGTTGAGGATGAAATTCAGGGCCATATCATGAAATTCCAGCCCATAATAGAACATAAGGCCGCAGACGAATGGGTGGAGGGGAAACCCCAGTCCGTGTCACGACCGGTTTTCCAATAAAAATATTTATTGAGAAACCAATCTTTTGAGTCCAGTATGAGAGAAATCCTCCTCACTGGTAGACAATTTCTTGATACAATAAGCCAGTAGCATAAAATATATTACAGGGTCGAACTGCGGTTGCTCAACCAAATTATTACAAGCACGCCAATAATTATACATAATGGCGGACATGACACAGTGGTGTGGAGACATACTACTGACTCGAGGATAGGGCGGTGGTGGAAAAACACAGCGGGGAGAGAAATACAAGACTCTAAGTCTATCATCTCATCGAGCGTCGAGGTGAGGCTCGATGAATTTATTTGGTAGCGGAAGCGGATATAAAACAGTGACCAAATCCAGGGTCACACGAGACTGACTGGGACTCCTCTAAGTGTCGGACTCGCTATCGAACTCTTCATCCATGAAATCGCCTTCGTCAGCATCTGGCCAAATCAACAAGCCAGTGAGTACTTTGAAAGTACTCGCAAGACAGTTCGGACGTAAGATATAACAAATGCATGCATGGATGCGTCATGAATAAATTCACCAATGTACATTCAAATTTATCATAACAAGGTCAGTAAAAGGGAAACGGCGGTAGTCCGCCTGAAATCCCAACAGAACATAAATAATTTCCGATCGGGTGTCTGAAGCGACGCCTCGAAAGGTGAACAAATAAATATAAAGAAAAAGATGCCACAGTCGGGCGTCTTAGCGACACCACATAAAGGGCTTAAAAAGAAATACCTCAGTCGGACGTCGGGGTGACGTCACAGAAAGGGCTTGAAAAGAAATGCCACAGTCGAATGTCGGGGCGACGTCACAGAAAGGGCTTGAAAAGAAATGCCACAGTCGGACGTCGGGGCGACATCACAGAAAGGGCTTGAAAAGAAATGCCACAGTCGGACGTCGGGGCGACATCACAGAAAGGGCTTGAAAAGAAATGCCACAGTCGGACGTCGAGGCGACATCACAGAAAGGGCTTGAAAAGAAAGGCCACAGTCGGACGTCGGGGCGACATCACAGAAAGGGCTTGAAAAGAAAGGCCACAGTCGGACGTCGGGGCGACATCACAGAAAGGGCTTGAAAAGAAATGCCATAGTCGGACGTTGGGGCGACATCACAGAAGGGGCTTTTATGGACAGGTAAATAATAATCATAATAAACTTTTAATTCATAAGAATAAATGGGTTAGTCCATCCACAGGAATATCATCTAACCGGAATTAGCACTCATGCGAAACACCGGAGTCTCTGTCATCAACACTATCATTGTTAGGACAAGATAATACGAAAATGGACATGGAATAGATGATTTGGAGGGATATATGACTCTGCAGAGTTTGTACAAAATTATTCCCACAGCCAACGGATTTCCGTAGTCACGAAGGACTAGTTCCGTTTACGGTATTTCGGAAGAAAACACAGCTAACCAGTACACACCCATCATACCTCTCGATGCTAGGAATCACCCTAGACATCGTCCAAGAAAAAACTTTTGAGACGGGGGAGATCACAATCTCGAATAGCATGGGATCAAATTTATATACGCACGCTCTAAGGGGTGCCCCCCTCTTGGTCCCAACCGGAAACACCCATGCCCCCTGACCGGATGACTGGCTTTAATCCAGGGCCATGGAACCATCATCACGGCCTCTCCTTTTGGTGTGTACCAGAAAAGTGGTTTGCAACTTACTAAACCATATTCCTTGCGGAAAACATGTGGTAGTACAGGAAAGGAAATGAAAGGAACTGGACTGATACGGTTTGACACTAAAGTCACATAGTCCGGCATGAGACTGGCATGCTACAACACTGCCATCTCACCCATCCTCATGCCAACACATGGCCATTCATACTCACATCCATCCACTTATGGATCATCGAACTCACTTACCTCATTATCGCATAAAATGACATTCATCGATATGCTTATCAACATGCCATGAAACTAACTAAATGCAAAACATGCCAAGACACTCATCATATCAAAAGTTCAAACATGCTTGCCTGGTTCAGAGTAGTCGGAGCCTAGCTCGGTGAAGTTCACGGCTCCGTCACCTCCTTCGGTATCTACGGTATAAAGAAAATATATGCGCTATTGTGAATACCAAGGAGTGCACAGAAAGCATACCAAATATTTTCCAAGTAAATCTGATAAAAAACTAGACAAAATTTTAAAGAGAACAGAAAAAGAATCAACCAAAAATACCTTTCTGTTTAAAAGTTATAAAGGTTTTTGTCCAGGGACTCATCTGTAATGAAACAGAAGTTTTCTAGGGGCTAGTTTATAAAAACAGAAAGCGCTTCGGTAGCGACTACGCCAGCCCAGAGGGAAAGCGCATTCGGAAGAAGACGTTTTCAGAAAACGCTTCGTTTAGGAAGAACAGAGAGGCTGACAGCGGGTCCCGCTTGTCAGGTTTGAAAATATGAACGGGGCGGCAGATCTCGCCGGTGCCCGAGAGCCGCGGTGGTCACCGGCGGCGATCCACGGCGAGGCAGAGAGATCGGAGGGTACCTCCGTGTTCAGGGCACCCTTCCGCGTCGGTTGGTGGTGGTGGTGGCGGTCGGCGAGCACCACGTCAACGGCGAGCTTTGCTCCGGCGGACGGCAGTTCGGGTGGTTGCGGACTTCGTCGGAGAGAGCTGCAGTGATCAAATTGAGGAGCGGGTTATGCTCCTGGTAGCTAGAGAGGGTAACGAACGGGGTTTGGGCACCGGAGACGGCCTCACCAGCGCGAATCAAGGTGGCGGCCGAGGCGGATCGGGGCGGCCGGAGTTGAGGGGGAAGACCTCCTCGGGGTCCCCCTAGTGGCCTGGCGTGGCGTTGGTGAGGTGTGGGGATGCGGCGTGCACGAGGGTGAGCTCGGGGGCCCTTTTTATAGGCAGCCCGAGGCGGTGGCCGTGAACGGGGATTTCCGGCGATGGTTACGGTGGCGCAATGCTCGGTCGGGGGTGATTAGGGAGTCGAGCACCGTCGTGGGAGTTTACTGGGTCCGTTTAGATGCTAACCGGACTTGGATTAGAAGCTTAGGGCAGGCTTTGGTCGGAACGGGACGGCGTGGGTCCATTGGCGGCAGAGAGCGCGTCCAGGGCTGTCGGGCCACGGCGACGGTGCAGCGGGGGTGCGCTGGCGTGCATGAGGCCACGCGGAGAGCCAGGGAGTGCTGGGCGGCGCGGAACGGCGTTGAGCCGCCGTTCTTGCCCCCTGTCAGCCGCCACGGGAGGTCCCGACGCCGCGGAAGACTCCGGCGAGGGCGGGCCATCGTGCCACCGACGCTAGGAAGAGGCCAAGTGAGCGTGTGGTGCTCCAGACAGTAGGAAGAGGCGGAGAGGAACGTGCCAAATGCACTGTGAACGCGTGAGAGGAACTGACGAACGCACACGACACTAAAACTGAACTTTTCTGAATTTTTGAACAGTAACAGTGCCCGCAAGGTGTTCGACAGAATGAAATTGGCATCTAGGGATTTTTCCTTGAGCTGAAACTTGGTGGAGTGGCTTCTCATTGCTCACATAGGTTGCCTGAATTTTGGTGGAATTTTTGGAGTAGTGTAGATATGAATTTCATCAAATTTGGCAAATCTGGTCCAAACTTGCAGAGGCTGAATTTTGAAAATTTTTAAAAGAGAAGGAGTGGATCAAGATGGTTCTGGGTTGTGGGTACAAAGGACTATCCAGGAGAGTTGGTTTGAGGTCAAAACTCAAATGCAATATGGTACTTGCTTTGAAAATCATTTGGGCTCAAAATAATTTTCAGAATTGATTTGAGAGGGAAAATAATTAGAATAAAATCCAAAACTTGTTTGGATTAGTTGGGACAGAGAACTTAGGTTGATCACAAGGTGTAGGGGAGGTTTTGGAGGGGTTTTACCACATGGAAACAATGCAAAGTCAAGGGTGGTTCCAAGATATGAAAATCCCCAAATTTTCATAGAGCTTCATTTTAAAAGAAAACAATTTAAACTCAAAAATTAAATTTGAGAGAACCAACAGAGAAGAAGTTTCAAAAGATCAAACACCAAGGTTTGAAAAAAATAAAATCCTTGCGAAGGCAAAGGAAGTTTTTAAGTGGAAGGTTTTTTCTGAAAAAGAAAAAAAATTTAAATAGCCTCTCCTCAAAAACCACAAAGTTTTTGATAAAAACCAAATAAAAAAATTTTAGAGTTTCACAACACCTACCCCCTTAGGAAAAATCTCGTCCCCGAGATTTCAGCTGATCCTTAAATAGGTGTGGATGCTCAGTTCGAAGAAAATCCTCGCTTTCCCAAGTTGCTTCGCTGTCGGTGTGATTGCTCCACTGGACTTTGAAAAACTTGATGGTCTTCTGTCGGGTCCTCCTTTCAGACTCCTCTAATATTCTTATGGGACGTTCTCGATAAGTGAGGTCTGGCTGCACATCAATGTTTTCATGGGATACTTGTTTCTCTGGGTTGCTTACATACTTCCTTAATTGAGAGACGTGGAACACGTCGTGAATGTCGGACAAGTCTTCGGGTAAGTCTAGCTGGTAGGCTACAGTGCCTCTTCGTGCCACTATGCAGAATGGTCCAATGAATCTTGGTGCTAACTTTCCTTTAATCTTAAATCGTTGCAATCCTCTCATAGGGGATACTCTCAGGTATACGAACTCACCGGGTTCGAAGCTGACCCTACGATGTTTCTGATCATAATAACTCTTCTGTCGACTTTGAGCGGTCTTAAGTCGGTCTCTGATTAGCTTGACCTTTTCCTCAGCTTCTCTGAGCATGTCTGGTCCGAAGATGCGGCTGTCTTCGGTCTCTGACCAATTTAACGGGGTACGACATCTCCGTCCGTACAAAGCCTCAAATGGTGCCATTTGTAGGCTGGTCTGGTAGCTATTGTTATACGCGAACTCGGCGTATGGCAGGCTTTCTTCCCAACTGGTTCCATATGTGAGGACACATGCTCTCAGCATGTCTTCTAAAATTTGGTTTACGCGTTCAGTTTGTCCATCAGTCTGTGGATGGTATGCGGTACTGAAGGCTAGTTGGGTTCCCAGAGCCTGTTAAATGCTCCCAAAATCTTGAGACGAACTGAGTGCCTCTGTCGGATATTATAGTCTTCGGGACACCATGCAGACAAACTATGCGGGAAAGATAAATCCTGGCAAGCCTCTGAGTGGTGTAGGTTGTCTTCACTGGAATAAAGTGTGCCACTTTGGTCAACCTGTCAGTGATGACCCATATGGCATCATTCCCGTGTCGTGACCGAGCTAGTCCGACAATAAAATCCATCCCTATTTCATCCCATTTCCACTCAGGTATTTTGTTTGGTTGCAGTAGTCCGGCTGGTCTCTGATGTTCAACTTTTATGCGTTGACATGAGTCGCAACATGCAATGAAGGCGGCTATGTCCCTCTTCATACCGTGCCACCAAAATCTTTCCTGAATATCCTTATACATTTTGGTTCCTCCAGGGTGGATCGAATATGGAGTGGTGTGTGCTTCAGCTAAAATTTGCTGTTTAAGGTCTTCTATGTTTGGCACGCATAGCCTTTCTCCGTACCATAATATTCCTTCATTATCTATGACGAATTTCGAGGCCTTGCCCATATTCAACTTTCTTTTAATTCCTTCAATGCTGGGGTGACCGGGCTGAGCTCCTTTAATTTTCTCCACAAGGTTGGGTTGTATTTCCAAGTTTGATATGGTGCCTTCTGCTACCATTATCAAGTTGAGCTTGGCAAATTCTTGATGGAATTCGGGCCTCAAGCTGTGCAGATAGTTTCCGTCGGAGCTGGGGTTCCGACTCAGGGCATCGGCCACTACATTTGCTTTCCCTGGATGGTAATGGATCCCAACATCATAATCCTTTACCAATTCCAACCAGCGTCGTTGCCGTAAATTTAGTTCTGGCTGCGTGAAAATATATTTGAGACTTTTGTGATCGTATATATTTCACATCGATTCCCAAGTAAGAAATGCCTCCATTCCTTGACTGCATGAATAACCGCTGCCATTTCTAAGTCATGAGTGGGATAATTTTCCTCATGCTTGCGAAGTTGCCTTGAAGCGTAGGCGACAACCTTGCCTTCCTGCATCAACACGCATCCGAGACCTTTTCTGGACGCGTCACAATATACTTCAAAATTCTTGTGTATGTCGGGTACAATTAATACCGGTGCTGTTGTTAATTTCCGCTTTAGCTCTTGGAAACTTTTCTCGCAGGCTTCTGTCCACTCAAACTTCTTATCTTTCTTGAGCAACTGTGTCATAGGCTTGGCTATGGTGTAAAATCCTTCAATAAATCTGCGGTAATATCCTGCCATTCCCAAGATACTCCGTATGTCCGTTACGCTGGCTGGTGATTTCCAGTCAAGTACGGCCTTAACTTTCTCTGGGTCCACTGCGATACCGTCTTGAGTCAGCACGTGGCCTAGAAAACCTACTTGTCTTAGCCAAAATTCGCACTTGCTGAACTTGGCATACAATTGGTGTTTTCTTAGCTCTCCTAGCACAATCCTGAGATGTTCTGCGTGCTCTTCTGGTGTCTTGGAGTATACCAGAATATCGTCGATGAATACCACGATGAACTTGTCCATAAACTTCATAAATACTTTGTTCATGAGGTGAACAAAATATGTTGGGGCGTTAGTTAATCCAAATGGCATCACTATGAACTCGTACAGTCCATATCTGGAGGTGAAGGCTGTTTTGGGGATATCTTCCGTTCGTACCTTCAATTGATGGTATCCTGACCTTAAGTCAATTTTTGAGAATACCTTGGCCTGAGCAAGTTGATCAAACAAATCGTTTATCCTTGGCATCGGGTATTTGTTTTTGACTGTGACCATGTTAAGTGCTCGATAGTCAATACACAATCTCAGCATTCCATCCTTCTTTTTGGCAAATAAAATTGGTGACCCCCAAGGTGAGGAGCTGGCTCGAATGTATCCTTTTTCCAGTAATTCCTTTATTTGCTTCTTCAACTCGACCAACTCGGATGGTGCCATTCTGTATGGTTTCTTGTATATGGGGGCGGTTCCAGGTGCTAGCTCAATGCGGAATTCTATTTCTCGGTCTGGTGGCATGCCTGGCAGCTCTTCAGGGAATACATCTGGAAATTCACACACTACTGGAACCTTGTTTAGCTCAGAAACGTCCACCTTATTTAATCGCGGTTGCCGGGGTCTTTTTCCTTCCTTGGCTGATACTCTTATTGTCTTCCCTTGGTGGTGTGTGAGAATCACGGTCCTGTTGAAACAGTCGATGAAACCTTTATTGGTGGTTAGCCAATCCATCCCTAGGATGACATCCAGTCCTTTATTTTCCAATACAATAAGATTTGCGTGAAACTCCAATCCTTCGAACTCAATGACCACATTCTGACAGTAATTCTGAGAAACTTGCTGAATCCCAGGGGACTTGATGATCATGGATTTCTCCAAAGGAAGTATCGAAAACTTATTTTGCAAAGCAAAACTTTTCGAAATGAAAGAGTGAGAAGCTCCAGAATCAAACAAAACCATTGCAGGTATTGTGTTGACAGGAAACGTACCGAGTACGATATCCGGAGCATTTTGTGCCTCCTCTTTGGTTACGTGGTTCAGATGACCCTTCCTGTGGTTATTGTTGGGATTGAAATTGTTTCGCTTGGGTGCTGAATTATTGCCGCCGTTGTTCGGCTTTGGGGTTGAACTCCTTGGCTTGGGGCATTGTTTGGCATAGTGCCCTTCTTCTCCACAAGCGTAACAAGTAACGCCGGGGTGATAGGTGAATTCCTTGTCCCTTGCATGAAAATTCTTGATTGGGCGTGAGACATTGGATGAGAATTTGTGTGTCCCACCCTTTTGAAAATCTGTCTTGCTTCGGTGATTGCGAGCGTGATTAGTCTGGTCCCTTTTTCGCTTGCGGATATCTTCCAGACTGCGTCTCTCATTTTCCAGAGTAATGGCTTTGTCCACCAGCGTTTTAAAATCAGGAAAAGTGTGCATGACCAGTTGGCATTTAAGCGCGGGCGCCAGACCGTCAAGGAATTTCTCCATCTTCTTGATTTCAGTCATACGTTCCTCATTGGCGTAGCGGGATAATAGGGTAAATTGACTATTGTAATCTGACACTGTCATGTTCCTTTGTTTGAGGTCATCGAATTCTCTCTTCTTGATTTTCATAATACTCTTAGGAATATGTGCACCACGGAAACCTTCCTTGAAATCATCCCAGGTTATGTTATTTTCGTTGGGATGCATGTGCAGAAAATTCTCCCACCATGATGCGGCTGCTCCTGTGAGATAGTGTGGAGCATATAGTACTTTCTCGAGATCTGAACATTTTGCAATAATTAATTTCCTCTCCATATCTCGAAGCCAGTCCTTGGCTTCAAGAGGCTTGTCAGTGTGAGAAAATGATTGAGGACGTGTCTTCTGTAGTTCAGATAACTTGGAATGCTGTTGATACTGTCCATGGTGATTTCCCATGTTGATGACTTGGTTCATCATCTCCCGATGTTGTTGCTGACTCTGCTCATAAAGGCGGCACATTTGTGAAAGTGCCGATTCACTGCCCTGTTGGCTTGACTGTCCCTGAGTGAACTTGTTGTTGGGTTGTGTATCATAATTTTCCTCTGGTGGAGTTGGCATGGAGCGTGTCCAAGGACGAGACATTTTTCACTCTGGGGATATATTTTTTTGTAAAACTCATAAGAAAAGCGGAAAGAGTCGCAAAACAAAACCATAAATGCATAAAGCTGGCAGATAGAATTAAATAACTCGGCTTACTTAAGAAAAACAAATCGACTTGCGCACGGAGAAGGACTGCTCATTACATATCTTACACGCGGGTGGTAATTATACAATACATCACTCAGGATATGCGTACATAATCCTGACATGTTATTTAGGCTAGTGCACTTCTCCAGATCCTACATGATGCGCAAACAGGCTACTTCTCACAACCTATGTACATATCTTACAAAGCGGTACAATCCACGGCAGCTAAGCGTACTCAGGCAGAGATGTTGACGACCTCCTTTGCCCTGCCGAGGGCGAGGCGTAGCGAGGTTGGGGACTCGACTTCCTCCTCGCTAATGGGCTCCATACGTGTAGTGTTGCGCAGAGTGGACGGAGCGGTTGCCAGGGGCGGAGCAACACGTACAGGAGTGGGCGCGAAGGGTGGTGCAGTGCGCGCTGAAGTGGGTGCAATGACTTGGTTGAATTCTTCGGTAGAAGGCAGGCAACGAGTAGGCGTATAAGATGCCGAGGACGAGACCAAAGTCAGTGGTGGAGCGATGGGTAGGAGCTCCCTCCTGTTGGAGGCACAGCCATGGACTGAGTCCATGCGGGTAGCTACGAAGTCGTCCACCAGGTTGTCGAAGGCTGCCTCCAGGGCCCGGAGATACTCAATGAGCATCTCAAAAGCCTCGTCTCGTTCTCCTCTGGGGCAGGAGTATGCGTAGTGACAGGTGTAAGGCACATGGTACGGTAACGACGAGTCTTCATCACGGGAAGGACATCCCTGAGACGAGCTATCGCCTCGCGGGCTGCCATCTGCATAGCATGCCTCTCCGTAGGCATTGCTCTTCCCATGAACCGGAAGCGGCGTAACTCACCACGCCCTCCCTTGAACTGCACCGCGGCCTGGTGCATGGTCAGACTGTCGTTGACTCGGTGCTGGCAGAGTGTGAAGACTGGGCGTACGGATGGCCCCATCGCGACCCGAACGATGAAAGAAAGAATCTTGACGAACCCATCGGGCACGTTGGCGAAGGTCTGAGACTCGCAGCTGTTGTCGGCCATCTACAAAAGTGGGCAAAAATTCTGCAGGGTCAGATCATAAATTTATGCTGACCGACAGAAAATGACTACAATTGCAAAAATATAAATTAGCTCTATCATGCTAATAACTAATTAGCGATCGCACCTAGTGGCTTCCTACAGTCAGCCTGGCTCTGGTACCAAGCTTGTCACGACCGGTTTTCCAATAAAAATATTTATTGAGAAACCAATCTTTTGAGTCCAGTATGAGAGAAATCCTCCTCACTGGTAGACAATTTCTTGATACAATAAGCCAGTAGCATAAAATATATTACAGGGTCGAACTGCGGTTGCTCAACCAAATTATTACAAGCACGCCAATAATTATACATAATGGCGGACATGAAACAGTGGTGTGGAGACATACTACTGACTTGAGGATAGGGCGGTGGTGGAAAAACACAGCGGGGAGAGAAATACAAGACTCTAAGTCTATCATCTCATCGAGCGTCGAGGTGAGGCTCGATGAATTTATTTGGTAGCGGAAGCGGATATAAAACAGTGACCAAATCCAGGGTCGCACGAGACTGACTGGGACTCCTCTAAGTGTCGGACTCGCTATCGAACTCTTCATCCATGAAATCGCCTTCGTCAGCATCTGGCCAAATCAACAAGCCAGTGAGTACTTTGAAAGTACTCGCAAGACAGTTCGGACGTAAGATATAACAAATGCATGCATGGATGCGTCATGAATAAATTCACCAATGTACATTCAAATTTATCATAACAAGGTCAGTAAAAGGGAAACGGCGGTAGTCCGCCTGAAATCCCAACAGAACATAAATAATTTCTGATCGGGTGTCTGAAGCGACGCCTCGAAAGGTGAACAAATAAATATAAAGAAAAAGATGCCACAGTCGGGCGTCTTAGCGACACCACATAAAGGGCTTAAAAAGAAATACCTCAGTCGGACGTCGGGGCGACGTCACAGAAAGGGCTTGAAAAGAAATGCCACAGTCGGACGTCGGGGCGATGTCACAGAAAGGGCTTGAAAAGAAATGCCACAGTCGGACGTCGGGGCGACATCACAGAAAGGGCTTGAAAAGAAATGCCACAGTCGGACGTCGGGGCGACATCACAGAAAGGGCTTGAAAAGAAATGCCACAGTCGGACGTCGAGGCGACATCATAGAAAGGGCTTGAAAAGAAAGGCCACAGTCGGACGTCGGGGCGACATCACAGAAAGGGCTTGAAAAGAAAGGCCACAGTCGGACGTCGGGGCGACATCACAGAAAGGGCTTGAAAAGAAATGCCACAGTCGGACGTCGGGGCGACATCACAGAAGGGGCTTTTATGGACAGGTAAATAATAATCATAATAAACTTTTAATTCATAAGAATAAATGGGTTAGTCCATCCACAGGAATATCATCTAACCGGAATTAGCACTCATGCGAAACACCGGAGTCTCTGTCATCAACACTGTCATTGTTAGGACAAGATAATACGAAAATGGACATGGAATAGATGATTTGGAGGGATATATGACTCTGCAGAGTTTGTACAAAATTATTCCCACAGCTAACGGATTTCCGTAGTCACGAAGGACTAGTTCCGTTTACGGTATTTCGGAAGAAAACACAGCTAACCAGTACACACCCATCATACCTCTCGATGCTAGGAATCAACCTAGACATCGTCCAAGAAAAAACTTTTGAGACGGGGAGATCACAATCTCGAATAGCATGGGATCAAATTTATATACGCGCGCTCTAAGGGGTGCCCCCCTCTCGGTCCCAACCGGAAACACCCATGCCCCCTGACCGGATGACTAGCTTTAATCCAGGGCCATGGAACCATCATCACGGCCTCTCCTTTTGGTGTGTACCAGAAAAGTGGTTTGCTACTTACTAAACCATATTCCTTGCGGAAAACCTGTGGTAGTACAGGAAAGGAAATGAAAGGAACTGGACTGATACGGTTTGACACTGAAGTCACATAGTCTGGCATGAGACTGGCATGCTACAACACTGCCATCTCACCCATCCTCATGCCAACACATGGCCATTCATACTCACATCCATCCACTTATGGATCATCGAACTCACTTACCTCATTATCGCATAAAATGACATTCATCGATATGCTTATCAACATGCCATGAAACTAACTAAATGCAAAACATGCCAAGACACTCATCATATCAAAAGTTCAAACATGCTTGCCTGGTTCAGAGTAGTCGGAGCCTAGCTCGGTGAAGTTCACGGCTCCGTCACCTCCTTCGGTATCTACGGTATAAAGAAAATATATGCGCTATTGTGAATACCAAGGAGTGCACAGAAAGTATACCAAATATTTTCCAAATAAATCTTATAAAAAACTAGACAAAATTTTAAAGAGAACAGAAAAAGAATCAACCAAAAATACCTTTCTGTTTAAAAGTTATAAAGGTTTTTGTCCAGGGACTCATCGGTAGTGAAACAGAAGTTTTCTAGGGGCTAGTTTATAAAAACAGAAAGCGCTTCGGTAGCGACTACGCCGGCCCAGAGGGAAAGCGCATTCGGAAGAAGACGTTTTCAGAAAACGCTTCGTTTAGGAAGAACAGAGAGGCTGACAGCGGGTCCCGCTTGTCAGGTTTGAAAATATGAACGGGGCGGCAGATCTCGCCAGTGCCCGAGAGCCGCGGTGGTCGCCGGCGGCGATCCACGGCGAGGCAGAGAGATCGGAGGGTACCTCCGTGTTCAGGGCACCCTTCCGCGTCGGTTGGTGGTGGTGGTGGCGGTCGGCGAGCACCACGTCGACGGCGAGCTTTGCTCCGGCGGATGGCGGTTCGGGTGGTTGCGGACTTCGTCGGAGAGAGCTGCAGTGATCAAATTGAGGAGGGGGTTATGCTCCTGGTAGCTAGAGAGGGTAACGAACGGGGTTTGGGCGCCGGAGACGGCCTCACCGGAGCGAATCGAGGTGGCGGCGGAGGCGGATCGGGGCGGCCGGAGTTGAGGGGGAAGACCTCCTCGGGGTCCCCCTAGTGGCCTGGCATGGCGTTGGTGAGGTGTGGGGATGCGGCGTGCACGAGGGTGAGCTCGGGGGCCCTTTTTATAGGCAGCCCGAGGCGGTGGCCGTGAACGGGGATTTCCGGCGATGGTTACGGTGGCGCAGTGCTCGGTCGGGGGTGATTAGGGAGTCGAGCGCCGTCGTGGGAGTTTACTGGGTCCGTTTAGATGCTAACCGGACTTGGATTAGAAGCTTAGGGCAGGCTTTGGTCGGAACGGGATGGCGCGGGTCCATTGGCGGCAGAGAGCGCGTCCAGGGCTGTCGGGCCACGGCGACAGTGCAGCGGGGGTGCGCTGGCGTGCATGAGGCCACGCGGAGAGCCAGGGAGTGCTGGGCGGCGCGGAACGGCGTTGAGCCGCCGTTCTTGCCCCCTGTCAGCCGCCACAGGAGGTCCTGACGCCGCGGAAGACTCCGGCGAGGGCGGGCCATCGTGCCACCGATGCCAGGAAGAGGCCAAGTGAGCGTGTGGTGCTCCAGACAGTAGGAAGAGGCGGAGAGGAACGTGCCAAATGCACTGTGAACGCGTGAGAGGAACTGACGAACGCACACGACACTGAAACTGAACTTTTCTGAATTTTTGAACAGTAACAGTGCCCGCAAGGTGTTCGACAGAATGAAATTGGCATCTAGGGATTTTTCCTTGAGCTGAAACTTGGTGGAGTGGCTTCTCATTGCTCACATAGGTTGCCTGAATTTTGGTGGAATTTTTGGAGTAGTGTAGATATGAATTTCATCAAATTTGGCAAATCTGGTCCAAACTTGCAGAGGCTGAATTTTGAAAAATTTTAAAAGAGAAGGAGTGGATCAAGATGGTTCTGGGTTGTGGGTACAAAGGACTATCCAGGAGAGTTGGTTTGAGGTCAAAACTCAAATGCAATATGGTACTTGCTTTGAAAATCATTTGGGCTCAAAATAATTTTCAGAATTGATTTGAGAGGGAAAATAATTAGAATAAAATCCAAAACTTGTTTGGATTAGTTGGGACAGAGAACTTAGGTTGATCACAAGGTGTAGGGGAGGTTTTGGAGGGGTTTTACCACATGGAAACAATGCAAAGTCAAGGGTGGTTCCAAGATATGAAAATCCCCAAATTTTCATAGAGCTTCATTTTAAAAGAAAACAATTTAAACTCAAAAATTAAATTTGAGAGAACCAACAGAGAAGAAGTTTCAAAAGATCAAACAACAAGGTTTGAAAAAAATAAAATCCTTGCCAAGGCAAAGGAAGTTTTTAAGTGGAAGGTTTTTTCTGAAAAAGAAAAAAATATTTAAATAGCCTCTCCCAAGTTGCTTCGCTGTCGGTGTGATTGCTCCACTGGACTTTGAAAAACTTGATGGTCTTCTGTCGGGTCCTCCTTTCAGACTCCTCTAATATTCTTATGGGACGTTCTCGATAAGTGAGGTCTGGCTGCACATCAATGTTTTCATGGTATACTTGTTTCTCTGGGTTGCTTACATACTTCTTTAATTGAGAGACGTGGAACACGTCGTGAATGTCGGACAAGTCTTCGGGTAAGTCTAGCTGGTAGGCTACAGTGCCTCTTCGTGCCACTATGCAGAATGGTCCAATGAATCTTGGTGCTAACTTTCCTTTAATCTTAAATCGTTGCAATCCTCTCATAGGGGATACTCTCAGGTATACGAACTCACCGGGTTCGAAGCTGACCCTACGATGTTTCTGATCATAATAACTATTCTGTCGACTTTGAGCGGTCTTAAGTCGGTCTCTGATTAGCTTGACCTTTTCCTCGGCTTCTCTGAGCATGTCTGGTCCGAAGATGCGGCTGTCTCCGGTCTCTGACCAATTTAACAGGGTACGACATCAGCAGATTAGATTTGTGGAAATATTATTCTCTCTACGATGGTATGTGGAACTTGTTTTGCAGAGACAGACATGATCCTCGTGTTCAAAATCTTCTATGAAGTATTCGGAGGAGGAACCCTCCTTGCCATGCCGAAGACAATCTGTGCGCCGGACTCATCGTCATTGAAGCCTGGTTCAGGGGCTACTGAGAGAGTCCTGGATTAGGGGGTATCCTGATAGCCGGATTATATCCTTTGGCCAGACTATTGGACTATAAAGATACAAGATTGAAGACTTCATCCCGTGTCCAGATGGGACTCTCCTTGGCGTGGAATGCAAGCTTGGCAATACGGATATGTAGATCTCCTTCCTTGTAACCGACTCTGTGTAACCCTAGCCCCCTCCGGTGTCTATATAAACCGGAGGGTTTAGTCCGTAGGACAAACAACATACAATCATATCATAGGCTCGCTTCTAGTGTTTAGCCTCTTCGATCTCGTGGTAGATCAACTCTTGTAACACTCATATCATCAAGAATAATCAAGCAGGATGTAGGGTTTTACCTCCATCAAGAGGGCCCGAACCTGGGTAAACATCGTGTCCCCTGCCTCCTGTTACCATCCGCACATTTCAGGACCCCCTACCCGAGATCCGCCGGTTTTGACACCGACACCTGGTGTCCCGGCCATGATGACAATGATGTTGAGGGTCTGCCTGCTGTGGGGCAGGTCGACGACCAGTGGTGTAGTCTCGCGGGTTTTGCATCAACTTAAGCCTGAGGCACACGCCAATCACCGTAGCCATACTACAGTGCTGCACAGTCAGGGTGAAGGTTATCCTGCAAAGCAATTGTAAGGTGTGAATAGTGATCCCCAAAAGTTCAAGTTGGATGATAGTTCTTGACTTCTTGCATGAAACAAAATAGATTTCGTGCGAGCAGACTATGTACAGTGCAATGAGAATAATATAGGATGATTCGCTTGCAATAAGTGAATGCATCCTGAAGGTCCAAGATCCGTATACAGAATGAAGTTATGTAGGATCAGCAAGCTACTGGGAAATATAATCCCAACAAGCAAGCAAACCCGCGCAACTTATTTTTAATCTATTCAATAAAGGCACTCAGTGTTGTGTTTCTGTATGCAGCATGCTTTCAAGATCACACTCTGAATCTCTACTGTGATATCGATGAGAAATGGCCATTTGTGCTAATTATCTTATCATGATTGTAAATCTACATTTCCACCACAAACCCAAAATGATTCTGGCTTCTTATAATGGAAGGGATCATAGAGAAGAGATTGGAGGTCTGATAGGTGGATGAGTGCAAGATGTTGCAGGACAGAACGCCTGTAACTAAGCAATTGACATTGAAAATTAACACTAGAAACCTTGAGACGGAGACGGACTAGAAACCTTGAGCAACACCTTCTAGTCCTAGCCCGAACTCCTAACAATCACTAATAACTAGAAACCAGAACGGGGAAGCTATAGAAGTGAGCAACTCAAGGTATCATAAAACAGTAGTTGGTAGTCAACCAGCCACCACATCAACACCAAGTAACTATTATACAGTACATCCTAACTCGAAACTATCATAAGGTGGATATGGCACCATTCCTAGCATACGGATGATGAGTATAGGACCAATTAGATCCACTTTTAGTACACATAATTTTAATTTCCTGTATGCCATGTGTAGCTGAGTGTTAATTACCAACACATTATTCAAATCCTTCCATGAACTGGTGCGCTTGCTTTCAAATTTGAGCTAATTGAACAGCAAAATCCTAGTAGGAAATAGCGTGCACAAAATACAGATCATATTCGAGGAAGAGCCATGTGTTAATTGCCAATACATTGTTCAAATCCTTCCATGAACTGGTGCACTTGCTTTCAAACTCGAGCTAATTAAACAACAAAATCCTAGGAAATAACATGCATGAAATACAGATCATATTCGAGAAAGAGCCGTGTGCTAGCGCTGATTACTGAACTAAACTGGAGCGACTCAATGGAGACACCTAACTGGTAGAGCGAGTAACATACAAAGATGGGGAGTCAGTTGGCGGCGGCAAATCTGGCAGACCTGGAAGAGGTCGGAGAGGAGGATGGCGGCGGTGACGCCGCTGGAGTAGGCGCGGCAGGACTTGAGCACCTGCGCCACCGTCCACTTGAGCGACGAGTAGAGGCACAGTGCACGGAGGCGGTGTGAGCGGCCTCAGCGGCCGCCTGGTCGGTGTTGGAGGCCGACGGGTGAGCAGCGCGCTGGACACCGTCGGGTCGCCGCCCAGTAGAACCGCACAGATGGTTCGGTGCGTGATGCGCCGGACGCTGTTGGGTCGCCGCCCAGTAGAACCGCACAGTGCGCCTCCAGCGCCTCTGATGGATGGATGCGGTTGGGGCGCTGGATCTGATCTGGGATGAGGAAGAGGCGCGCCATGGCCGTCGGGTGGCGGAGGCGAGGGGAGAGGTGGAGGGCGGAAGGAAGGGGAGGACGGGGCGGCGGCGGAAGGATCGGGAGGCGGCAGGAGAGAGATTGGATCAGGAGGTGGCGGCGGCGGCGAGGAGATCGGGAGGAGGGGTGCGATGGGGGAAGATGGTGGTGCGTGTGATGTGAGCTTGGGTTTGGGCTGTGGTGGGGGTATCTCTTTTTCATTTTTTTTTATTTTTTCTGTAGATAGATGGATGGATGGATGTGGGATGGTGAGATGGATGGATGGATGGATGGGCGCCATGTCATCGATCCGTGGGAAGAGTCCTGATTGGTTCAGAAAACTAGTGATTTAAAAAAGTATCTAAGTACTACAAATAGAGGGATTTTGTGAAGTAGATATCAAAAATATTTTGCAAAATGGCACCACACAAATTTTCACTAGAGTTAGACCACATTTTGTGGATAAGAACCAATTTCTATGCATTTATGATCTTTCTAGCTATTTTTAATCATTTTCCGAGTGCCCAAAATGAGTTTTTTTATGAAGGACCTACCATATATTTGTTGCAAAATTGTACCAAATCAATTTTCTAAAATACTAGGACATATTTAATTCACAATTGACCAAATGGTTGGGTGTCAAAAGTTCTGATCCACCTCTCATGAAAAAGACAAATTTCTGCTGATTCAGCAGGAAACGGGTCAAATTTGAACTGCAACGTCCTCGTAGTTTGCTCTTTATTTTTTCCAAAAATCATTTCTAGGTACATAAGTATCTATTTAATTAGAGAAACACCAGAAGTTTTCCAAGATTCAACCACTAGCTAGGAACGGTCATGCCCGCCGTTTTGACCGCATTTTGAAACAAGCATAAAAAATTCAAAAAAATCAAAAAATTGGAAAACCTTCGCATTGTGTCATTATATGTGACCAAGTTTCCAGGAAAAATAATAAACCTGTAATACGGCAATTAGTTTTAAAAAGTGTTCTAAAAAATGAGCTATCATCTATGAAGATTCATGGCTTTCAAGCCAAATGATCAATCTTATGGCCACATTCATGACATGGCAAACAATGTTTCCTAAGGAAATTTTCATTTTCTTTGAACGAAAAAAATTCATTTTCCATTTTTCTAGTGCCCGAAATGAGTTTTTTTGTGAAGGACCTACCATATATTTGTTGCAAAATTGTACCAAATCAATTTTATAAAATACTAGGACATATTTAATGCACAATTGACAAAATGGTTGGGTGTCAAAAGTTTTGATCCACCTCTGGTGAAAATGACAAATTTCCGCCGATTCAGTAGGAAGCGGGTCAAATTTGAACTGCAGCTGCCTCATAGTTTGCTCTTTATTTTTTCCAAAAATCATTTCTAGGTACATAAGTATCTATTTACTGAGAGAAACATCAAAAGTTTTCCAAGATTCAACCACTAGCTAGGAACGGTCAAGCTCGCCGTTTTGACCGCATTTTGAAACGGGCATAAAAAATTCAAAAAAGTTCAAAAAATTGGAAAACCTTCGCATTGTGTCATTATATGTGACCAAGTTTCCAGGAAAAATAATAAACTTCTAATACGGCAATTATTTTAAAAAAGTGTTCTAAAAAATGAGCTATCATGCCTGAAGATTCATGGCTTTCAAACCAAATGATCAATCTTATGGCCACATTCATGGCATAGTTTGTTCAAAATGATCTCAAATTGTGCAAAAGGGTGCATCTTAGAATTCCAAACAATTTTGCCTATGGGAGTTTTCATTTTCTTTGCACAGAAAATTCATTTTCCATTTTTTGAGTGCCCGAAATGAGTTTTTTTGTGAAGGACCTACCATATATTTGTTGCAAAATTGGACCAGATAAATTTTATAAAATACTAGGCCATATTTAATGCACAACTGACAAAATGGTTGGGTGTCAAAAGTTTTGATCCACCTCTGGTGAAAAAGACAAATTTCCACCGATTCAGTAGGAAGCGGGTCAAATTTGAACTGCAGCTACCTTATTGTTTGCTCTTTATTTTTTCCAAAAATCATTTCTAGTTAAATACGTATCTAGTTAAGCATAAATACATGGTTTGGTGGCGATACGTCGAGGTTTGAACGGTGGCCCAGGGCCCCAACTCCAAAGCTCGTAAACTCGCATGCCCGCCGTGTGGTCACCACGTGACCTTGGCGTTGACATGCGTTCCAGGAGGCCTAGGCATGTCTAGTCGGTTGGGCATTCCCCAGGTAGGTGCTAGGAAGAAAATTACAATAGAAGAATCTCACGAGGAGACCGACCTATGCTCAAAGATGAATTAGCAGCCAAGTGTTTGATTAGCGGTACGGAAAATGCACATGGCCAATGGGCGTGAGTTTTGGCTGAGGATGATCATATACTAAGAAGAATGTCTTCACAAATTTTTAGCTCAAAAGAAGGATCCTAGGTGGTACTTTCTTTGCAAAGTACCACATTGGACAAAAATATGAATGTTGAAGCTAGGCTCAAAATACTGAATGGATTGAGCTGAAATTTGGTGAGGATGGTTATTTGGGCATAGGAAAGCACTGTAGAAAATTGATACCATTTGGACATGCCAAAGTGGTACTTCCTTCACAATGCTCTTCTTTGGACAGAAACTTGGGAAAATTAGCGAGAGAAATTGGATGAATGAAATGAGTTCAAATTTGGTGTATGTAAGTTACATTGGTATAGTCATGCGCTGGTAAGTTTTTAGATCATTTGGGTAAGCCTAGCTAGTACTTACTTCACAAAGCTTCTCTCGAGGTAGAAACTTTGGAAATTTCCTGAGAAAGATTTACCAGGAAAATAGAGCTGAATATTATCATGTGGCAATGATTTGGGCATGGAAGAGTGCCCAAAAAGTTTGAGGGTAATAGGAGGGGTCTATAAAACACTTGCTTTGCAACGTGCCAATTTGGTCATAAAATATAAATTGAACCTGGGATCACATAGATGATTTGACTGAGCTGCAATTTAGAGGAGGGTGATAATTTTGGAATATGAAGGAATTGTATAAATTTCATGTCATTTGGATATATAAAAAAGGTACTTCCTTCACAATGCTTCTAGGTGGACAAAAACTTTGGAAATTTGCCGAGGAAGATTTGCTAGGCAAATGGAGTTGAATTTTTTCATGAGGCAACGATTTAGATAGGAAAGAGTGCCCAACAAATTTGAGGGTAATCAAGAATATATAAATAGCACTTCCTTCACAAAGTGATGTTCTTAATAGAATAGCAAAATGAATATTGTTGAATTAGTTTTGAACTAGGCAAGGAAGGATTTTTACATATTTGACGAAGATATGACCCAAAGAATTTATGAGATTTTTTTGGGAATTTTGGGAATGACAAAAATATAGGTTGCTTCACAACCTAGGTCAAAAATTGACACATGTACATGACACATAGGCAAAACTGATGAGGTGGCACCTAGTCATAGCAATAAGTACCAATGCATCCACGTTCACAACCTCATGACCATTTATATTGGTCGTAATCAGGCAGAAATAAGGTCATGAACCACTCTTGTCTGCTTTATGACCATTTGGTGTAAGGAAATTTCAGGGTTTGAGCCCTCCAAGCGAAATGGCCGTGGATTTACAACCAATTCAGCTAGGGTCACTAAGAGAAGGTCACAAGTTGACATATTTCTTGTAGTGAGGATTTTGAAAACGCAGGAATAGGACACGACAATATTACAAGTTTCAAACTGATATTACAAATGTTAGGAGTAATGTTGCACCTACGAAGAGGGAATTACTAGGAAGTTTACGTAAGAACTTTTGTTACTTTAGGTAGATGCAGCATTATCGTACAAACTAAAATCCACCGCCCTGACAAGTCACTAATGGGCAAATAAATTTTTGAGTCTCTGGCCACTTCATGTTTCAAAAACAAATTCAGCTTCTGCGGAGACTTTGTCATTTAGGATTAGACACTTGCGATGATCAGCACGCCATTCATTGTTGCGCCAGAAAATGCCAAACCTCATTACCTTGAGCACACTTTCCTCTAGAACAAATAACCTAGCCAATTTAATCTCAGATGTGCAGCCTCGGTATTCGATCAAATCAATTTCTGTAAGATGGAGATCAAGGCATTCGATGAGATTGTTATACTGCAGCACATTTTTCACTTTCGGGTCTTTTTTATCTCCAAAAGAAGAGAACATATCGGAGCAGCTGGCTATATAAGATTATCGTCTCATCAAGAGGTACCAATATCATTCGCTCATACGATAGGGTTGGCTAGCTAGTGATATTTTTTCACTCTCTCTCTCTCTTTCTCTTTCTCTTTCCTCTCATTTACCTAGGAGCATGTGAAGAGCTTGGGCATTTGTTGCCTTCCACTATGTGGCCGATGCCATATTTCTCAAAAGTATGCCACATAATACACATCGACGTCAAATCAAAAGATTTTGGCACCGCTCTTGTGATGTGAGAGAGTTGGCACCGTTGTGCACACAGACCCACATGTATAAACAAATCAATCAAACCAACTACACCAGCCTCTCACTCTCCCAAACAAGTGTTTTTTATTGCTTGAGTCCTCTCTATCTCTCCCACACAAGTGTTTTCTCATTGCGTGAGTTAATTTGGCACCAAAGCAAAGTAGGTGATCTAGATTGGGGCACCAGGTGAGCAATGGAGGGGCATCAATGCCAAATGCATCACGAGTGAATTTGGCACATGTTTTGGCCTACATAGTGGAGGGCCGTTATAGCCCACTTTTGTACTACCTCATATTTAGTGTAAAATTTTGACCATAGATTTACCTAAGAAAATGCAATGCATGCCACCAAAAGTTATCCCATTTGAAATTATGTTCAAAAACAAATCCAACGATATAATTTTTAGTGACATGCATTAACATTTTGTCAATTAAATCTATGGTCAAATTTTGATACTACAAAATAGGAAGAGTAAACCAGGACGGAGGTAGTACTTGCTCTTAGGGTAACCATAGAGTTACTAGTCTAAGTTAGTTTTCACTATGACTAGCCTAGGCTACTATAGTAGTACAACAAAAAAATGATGCAGGTGATCACGTGAGAAAAAATACTAAAGACATTTCTTTCGGTGCAGTGCGTAGATGCAGTTTTGAACACTAAACTTGTCATTGTAATTTGGGACAATTACGAAAAAAACTGAGCTACGTTGTGATTACCGTTTACTAATAGGAAAGAAGTTTCACCTCGATGAGTAGCTTCTCCGTGCACGGAAAGCATGTAAGGAATCCAACAACTTGATCCAGATTGGGGCCGATAGATCTTATTGTCAAGATCTTCACGATGCGCATAGACTGGGTCAAGGTTGTGGGAATCATTTTCTAGAAAATGGTCATAAATACATCAAGAAGAAATTAACAAATGTGAATTTAAAGAAGACGGAGAAGAAGATGAGTGTTGTACCAGAACGATTGCGGATCCGATAAAGAGTTCGGAGAATTTGGCAGATGAGTACACCAAGAGTTCGGAGCATATTTCGGATCTCTGAACTTAGTCCGCAATAAGAAGGGCTTCCCAGAAACGATATCCGCAGCTTGATTCAGCTCCTCCTTCGTCGCTCTAATTTTGGAGCGGGCCTCCTTGGCAGCCACCCGGGCCTTCTCCAGGTCCGTCGCCTTCACCCGGTTTTCTTCTTCAAGAAGCCAGTAACGGTTAGCAGCATCTTTTAACTCCACGACCATCTTGGCAATTTTTTCTTTGCTCCAGCAATGTGTGGCCTGTTCGGCCCTTAACTCTTTGGCCGCCTTTAAAGCGGCTGCATTACTACTCCTTGCTTGCTCCTTGGCTCTGGAAAGCTCCGCCCGAAGGGTTTCCACGGTGGCAGCTCCATCTACAGTCACAACATATTAAAGATACTGGCATCATGCTGCTCTTACTATGTGACATTCACCAGAAAAATCACCTACCCTGTGCCTCGTCAAGCCGCTTGTTAACAAGCACGATGTCGGCATCTGCCGCATCCAGTTTCCGCTTTAGTTCGGCAAACCCATCAATCCGGCTAGCCACCAGAGCTTCAACCACCTGCACATAAAGGCGATCTGGTTATTACCTGGGACTATGATCTTCTGTTTGCCGCGTTTCTCGATGACAACCAGAGTCTCAGGGGCTACTATCTGCATGGGCATACCTAACGTATGCGGTACTACTAAAGGCATGCATTATTTTTACGTACCTCGAAGCCTTTCAGCAGACTCATAAAAGCTTCATGCAAACCGCTTTCGGCGGAGGAAATCCTTTCAATTACCGTACCCATTAGTGTATGATGCGCTTCCAAGACGACAACCTTCCCCAGAAGACCCTTCAACGCGTCCGACCGCACACAGTACGGACCCTTGCTGTCGCTCTCCTCAGGAGCCAGATACTGGGGATGTCGGGCAGCCAAAGGGTTATCTTCTGGTGATATTGGATCCAGAGATACCCTTTGCGATGACACTTCAAGGTTGCCCGCTTCTTGAGCTGGGGAGTCCGGGGGAGGCGTTTCGCTCCCCATCATCTCCGGAAGAAGATCCCCCGAAGATGAACTCTGTCGAGAAGGGCTGCGATTCAGACTACAATTTACAAGCATCGGTTATTGTGTTCGGAAGTAAGGTAGGATATCTTCACTATGAAGTACTTTTTGATTACTTACAGCTCGGTAGAGGGCTGATCCCCGCGCGGACACTGTGCGGCAAGAATACCCTCCGAGGCAGGACCCTCTGGCGGAGATTTCTTCTCCCGTTTGGAAACCTTAGTTTCCGGATCTTCAGAGGTAGTCCTCTTCCTTCCCCGGGGAGAGAGAATGTTAGATTCTTCCCCTTGGTTATCCTCCTTCGCGGAAGCGCTCATTCCCTCGATTGGAATAGGTAGTGATGGAGGCCCGCTTTCGCCCTCTCTATTCCCCCCTTTATCTTCCTTTGAGGGCACTAGACAAGGTGTTGTCTCGAGCATCTTTTCCAGCACCGGATTGTCCAAGCCTTCAGGAAGGGGGGGCGAACACCGGATCATCTTCGCCTTTGCTATCCAGTCCTGGTCAAAGAGTGATTCTTCAGAATGATGTCATGATAAATAAAAGGACAGTGTGTTCGGCCATGGGATTACTTACTTGGGCAGCGGTGCGGTTGCTGCTCAGGCCCACGTCCTCGGTAGTGTCCGGACACTCTATTTTGGGTCTGAAGAACGATTTGTACATCTCCTTGTGCGTCATGCCGAGGAAATTCTGAATAGTGCGCGGTCCTTCCGGGTTGAATTCCCACATGCGGAGGGGCCGGCGTTTGCAAGGCTGGACCCGACGAACCAGCATAACTTGCATTACCATAACCAGACTGAAATATCCCTCGAAGAGATCTCGGATACGGCTCTGCAGTATTGGAACGTCCTTGGCTGGACCCCAGCTCAGCCCCCTGCTGATCCATGACATCAGTTGTGGTGGAGGGCCCGGGCGAAAGGTGGGGGCAGCTACCCACTTGGCACTTCGGGGAGCTGTGACGTAAAACCACTCCTGTTGCCACAATCCGAACACCTCTGGAAATGAACCCTTTTGCCATGGAGCATAAGTAATTTTGCTTATTAGAGCACCTCTGCACACTCCATACTGCCCCTCGACCATCTTCGGCTTCACATTGAAGGTCTTGAGCCACAGGCCGAAGTGAGGGGTAATGCGGAGGAAGGCCTCACAAACGACAATAAATGACGAGATGTGAAAAAGGGAACCCGGGGCCAGATCGTGAAAATCCAGCCCATAATAGAACATAAGACCCCTAACAAAGGGATCCAGAGCGAGGCCTAGTCCTCGAAGGAAGTGGGAGACGAACACAACGCTCTTGTTGGGTTTGGGAGTAGGGACGACTTTCCCTCGGGCAGGCAGCCTATGCAAAATTTCAGCGGTCAGATATCTGGCCTCCCTCAACTTCTTGATATCCTCCTCCGTGACGGAGGAAGGCATCCACCGGCCTTGAAGGCTGGATCCAGACATGATTGAAGGTCCGAAGCACCTGACCTGGGCTTTGGGTGTTAGAACTCAAGGCGGGGGTTGAGCACGGGAGGGAAAAAAGTAAAAGCCTTGTCCCTTTATAAAGAGGGTGAATATCAAGCGTCCTCCTCGTGGCCGTTTGGGACTTGCCTAAGATCTAGGAGTCCTAGGCACGGTTGGGTTACCCACATCCGTATTAATGAGAATCCCGTAATAAAGGGAACATGATCTCTGCTTTGACAAGACGTGTCAAGAAACCGCCTCGCGTTATGTGCGGGGCTGGTTAAACAAAAACCGTTCGAATAATTACCGGGCCATGGCATGATGTCATGCTGCCAAAACGTGCCAGCAGATTAGATTTGTGGAAATATTATTCTCTCGACGGTGGTATGTGGAACTTATTTTGCAGGGTCGGACACTATCCTTGTATTCAAACTCTTCTGTGGTGTATTCGGAGGAGGAACCCGCCTTGCAATGCCGAATACAACACTGCGCGCCAGACTCATCGTCATTGAAGCCTGGTTCAGGGGCTACTGAGGGAGTCCTGGATTAGGGGGTCTCCGGACAGCCGGACTATATCCTTTGGCTGGACTGTTGTACTATGAAGATACGAGATTGAAGACTTTGTCCCGTGTCCGGATGGGACTTTACTTGGCGTGGAAGGCAAGCTAGGCAATATGGATATGTATATCTCCTCCTTTGTAACTGACCTTGTGTAACCCTAACCTCCTTCGGTGTCTATATAAACTGAAGGGTTTTAGTCCGTAGGACAACATACAATCATACCATAGGCTAGCTTCTAGGGTTTAGCCTCTCCGATCTCGTGGTAGATCAACTCTTCTACTACTCATATTATCAAGAATAATCAAGCAGGATGTAGGGTTTTACCTCCATCAAGAGGGCCCAAACCTGGGTAAAACATCGTGTCCCCTTCCTCATGTTACCATCCGCCTTAGACGCACAGTTCGGGACCCCCTACCCGAGATCCACCAGTTTTGACATCGACAACATGGGTGGGAGATCGAGTGACAAGGTGTGTGGGCGATAGAAGATATCCGGAGAGATATCGAGGTAGACGTCTGGATGGAAGGAGACAATACATGTGTTCCTGATGGCTAGTGAGAGATAATCATACTTAGTGGGGGAGTTTGTGCGCCTATGATGGAGTGAGGGATTATGGTACTTAGGGGGGTGCGTGTCACATAGAGAGAGAAGAAGGCCGAAGAGTGTTAGATGGGTCTATGTAGTCCGAGCAAGACATGTGTATGTGTGAACCAGGGAGATATAAAGTTTGAGAGAGATAAAGGAGCCCCAATAAGGCTGAATGGTGCGTCTGATAGCTGAGAGGGGGAAAAAGATATTCCATCCGCTCGATAATGCAATGCATGTAAATTTTTTAGAAGTCAAACTTTGGAAACTTTGACCAGGTTTACGCAGATGTTATTTATATCTACAATACCAAAGATACATCATACGAAACTACATCTCATGATGAATCTAATGGTATATGTTTGTCATTCTAGATGTAAATGTTTTTCTCCACGTACATGGTCAAACTTTGTGATGTTTGACTTTTTAATAAATCTATATGCTATGGACCGAAGAGAGTGCCTAAGTCGAGAGAGATCAAGTGCGTGTGAAGGAGAATGAGTGAGTGTGCAAAAATAGTATGTGTGTGAAAGAGAAAGGGACAACAAACGATAAATTAGAGAGAGTGTGTTTTTCGTTTCTTATGCAAACATATCATGCATGCATCTCTGAGATAGAAAAGCGAGGTGAGGAGATACACGAAGATAGCTAGTCCATGATTATTTGCAACGGAGAGAGACACCCCTATAGCACATGTCCAATAGAGGTCTGGCCAACAAGGAACAAAGGTCGAGAGGGACGCATGGAGAACATGGACGCGTGGGGAGGGAGAGAGGGTGTGTTTGTGATGGAGACATCCCCTCGAGATAATGAGGGAACTATATGGGTGGGAGATCGAGGGAGGTGCGTGCGTGATAGAAAGATGCCCTGAGAGAAATCGAGATAGACCATGCACATGTTTGTGATGGAGACTAAGATTAGCTAGTCATATACATATAGGGGGGACTGTGTGTGCCTATAATTGAGTGAGAGGCCATCGTACTTGGCTAGGCATGAGAATGTGTGTGTGTGTGCGTGTGAGATGGAGAGAGAACAAGGGTGAGAGATAGAGTTTTAGATGGGTCTATCGAGTGCGAGTGAGATATGCATGTGTATGTGTGACCCAAGGAGATGGAGAGTTTGAGAGAGAGAGGGAAGAACTCCGAGATGATAGAGTGGTGCGTGAGAGAGTTACAGGCAATGAGCCAATGAATTTGTGTGCGTGTGATGAGTGCACCCAAGATATTTAGCTTGGACTAGAGAATCATACATAGTGTGCGAGAGAGACCTATAG